>NW_007255020.1:5361-125462 GCF_000164805.1 Carlito syrichta | reverse complement strand
CCCCCCCAGTTCTGCCCCGCCCAGCGGCGCCGGGGCTGGCCCCGCTCGCCCCTGACCCGGATCAGCGAGTCCAGCGCCGGGCCATCCAGGCACGTGAAGTTCTGCAGCAGCTCCCACTTGTCGCGCTGGAAGCTGCGGCTGGAGTCCTGCGCCGCGCGGCCCTCCAGCGCCCAGAACACGCCGGTGCCCAGCGCCAGGTAGGCCAGGTAGGCGAGCAGCAGGAGCAGGGTGCTCGGCACCGCGCAGCCCCGGACCCTGTCCTCGGGCACCGGCCGGGCTCGCGGTCCGGGCATCGCGGGAGAGGCAGGGAGCCGAGCCCAAAGTCGTGGGCAAGGACCGAGGTGGGAAGAAAGGGCCAAGAGCCCGGCTGGTTCCTTCTTTAGCAAACGCCTGCCTGCGCCCGGTTTCCCCCGGAGAGGAGGAGAACTGGGGGAACTTGACAGCCCTGCCCCACCCGGCCCTGGATCCAATCCAGGGACAAAAAGAAGCTCTGAGCTGTGGGCATCTGGCCCCGCCTCAAATGTGTGTGGAGTGCCCACCTCCCAGGCCGAGGCCGAAGGAGAGGGATGCTGGGTGACTGCAGGTGTTGAGAGGGAAGGGGCCCAGAGCCCCCCAGCATTTCCTGCCACCAACAGCTGGAGGGACTCCTGAAAACCACACTCAGGGGGAAGAGAAAGTAGAAGCCAAGTTTATTGTCTGAGGGGTCCTGCCTAAGTCCTTGGACCCAGCAACTGTCTCCAAGGACTTGCTGTCTGTCGGGTCCTCGAACTCCCCACCATTGTCTTTTGCTTTGTGTATCCCCAAAGAGGGAGCCCAGCTGATTGCCACATGTCCATGAGCTTGGGAGGCAAGAGGTGCCCTGACCAGGGGACTTGTCAATTCCTGCTGTCAATTCCTGAAGGATCCAGGATGTGCAAAGAGTCCACAAGTCCTCAGTTTCCCAGTCTCCTCTTGGATGTCAGGAAGTCCTGGGATGTGACCTGGATTTCTCTTGCTGCTGTAGGTCCCTCCCTGGGTCTCCTGTCTGAAGCCTCCTCTGTGCCACAGCCCTGCCCCAGACCTGTGCTGAGGACCTAGCCACTTGTGAGCCTACATGCTGCTGGGTGGTGAGAGAGGTAGGGGTCAAAGTTTCCAATTTTTGGTGAGACTGGACCTTGGGGTGGACTGGCCAAACTCTTTCCTCTCCTTCTGGCCAGAGATGTTGCAGTCTGGCAGGAAAAAGGCCAGGCCTGGAGAGAGCATGTTCCCAAGGGAGGCCAGACTTCCAGTGCAGCTCATTTTCTGGAATGCTCCTGGGATCTGCTGGCTTTCTGACTTCCCAGGGTGTGTCTGGAAAGTCTCATAAGGCAGGAGCCTGAAGGGAATGATGGTGGTCAGGGGAGGGCATGTCCAGGAAAGTGGATGGGGCACCCAAGAGGTCCTAAGCTCCGTTCACGGATGGTCCTAGACTGCTAGGCAAGGGGAGCTGTCAAACTTCGGGAAGCAGCCTGCCTGCCCCTTGGCTGAGAGCTTCCTGAGGATCGATATCCTGTTTTCACCAAGTTTGTTCCAAAGTCTCTGCCTGGTCCTCCTCTCTCCTTGACCCTCCCTACCGGCCACTCCCATGGACTCTCATCATCCCTGGGTCTGCGTCCATCATAGCATTTTGGGCCCTGTGTCGGGGCTACCTCTCTACTTGTCTAGTCCTTCCACGTGACTAAAGGCACAGCAAGGGCAGGAACTTCCAGTGCTGGATTCTCTGAGGCTGCCACAGTACCTGGCACATAGTGGGGACTTGACAAGTGCATGTTGTGCACAAGTTAAACGAGACACAGATAAAATCACCCTTCTTTTGTTGTCTGTATAACGTCTTCTGGGTGGGGTTGTGGGGAGAGCAATGGAGATCTGACTACGATGACCCATACTAGATTCAGCTTTTCAGCTACCTTTGAGGGGAAGGGAGTGGCAGGTGAATGTCCAGTCCACACACACACCTCTGATCCTGTCTCTACATCTCCTGTGTTACTTTCTTGGACACACCCATCTTCTTTCTCTTTCTGGAGGACTTCTGAGACCAGCACCAGCTGAGAACCGAGTGGGTTGGGAGAGGCAGGGGCAGGGCAGGAAATCCAGAAGCACGTGGGTGGGCTGGGGAGGAGGGGAGAGGCTGTTGGGGCCACTCAGGAGCCTCATGCAGAGATGGGGATCTTTTGAGGTCGGGGGAGCCCACCGGGGTCAGGGGCTGCCCCGTCCTTGAGGCCGAGGCCCCTGCTGAGCAGCCAGAGCTGGGAACACCTGTGTAGAAGCAGGGGACCCAGTGGGAGGACCAGTGCCAGCCACGCCAGGCCCAGGAGGATCCAGACAGCCGCCAGGCTCCGGTACACTGAGATGTAGTGCTTGCTGGGGTCCGTGCCTGCCAGGGAAGGGGACGGCATCAATGCCAGGAATCCGAGGGCACAGTCACCCCCAGCTTCTCTCCCCATACAGGATACATTCTCTCTCTCTTGCTCATAATGAGGATCAACAATGGAGGACTCTGGGGAAAATGGCGATGGGTCCCACACCAGAGACTTCCGAGGACGTTGCTGAGAATCCATAGGAGCCCCAGAAATCGTGTGGCTCCCCTGAATAGCCAGGGGTGATCTGATCCTCCATAGGTATCCTCGGCTGACATCTCCCCATCCCCCCAAATCCCAGACCTCCCCCACCCTGAGATATGTGACTGTCTCATTCTCACCGACAACATAGTCCCCGAAGCCGATGGTGCTGAGGGTGATGAAAGCGAAGTAGAAGCCCTCGCGGAAGCTCCAGCCCTCCACGCGGCTGAAGACCATGGGAGGGAAGATGAGAATGGCCAGTGTCCCCAGGGTCAGGAACAGAACTAGGCCTAGGACCTGCAGTAGCTGGAAGGGAGGGAGGCTGCCACTCAGTCCCTTGAAAGGCTCCGGGATTGTATGGAGTCATGGGGAGTCTGGAGCAAAGCTAGATCCCGTCTCTGCCCTGTAGACCTTTGGGATGGGGATTGTAGCCAAGTGTGTGTGAGATCTTGCCTCGCCCAGGGAATGAGAGGGATTGCATTTGTGGGTCAAGGAAGGATTTGGAAACCCTTTTGGTCTTGGGGTTGACACTTGAAGTGGCTCCTTGGGGACTCAGATCTGGAACAGAGAACTGTCATTGAACTGTCCTAGATTGCTCTGCCCTCCTGGTGTGCCTCTGGCCTTGCAAGGGGTTGACCAGGGGTGGGCACTGGGGCATGGTGGGTGACTTGGAGCTGGTCTTCCACAGCATGAAGGGATGTTGGAGTTCTGTGATGACCATGGGCATGCGCTGCCCAGATCCCCCACAGAGGAGGACCATTGGCCAGTGGCCAGTCCTCCAGGGTGTTCTTTGGCTGCAGGAAACCACCTGGCCCAGGAGGCAGGTATTGAAGCCTGGCTAGTTCAGCCCCCTGCAGGACAACTCTGACGGCCACCCATGCTGCTGAGCTCCTTAAGGCCAAACCCTTGTCCAGCCTGTATCAGAATCAGCTCCTTTCTCTGCTAGCTCCTGCATCTGCCCCTTCTCTTCCACAGTATCTACCTCAACACCCTGCACACCAAACTCCGCCTGAACGTCTGCTTCTGAGGACTTAACCTTTTGAGGACAAATCTGCCACAGCAGGGCTGTAAAGGGGAGGGGCCATACCTGGGAGCGCCTGGGCTGGTCCTCCCACCTCTCCAGGGTGGCCAGGTGGGCACGCAGCCCTGTGCTCAGGTGGTTGAGGAAGACCACGTTGAGCGGGATGCCCACCAGGGCGTAGAAGACACAGAAGACCTGACCTGCCTCTGTGCTAGGCGCCAGGTTCCCATATCCTGCAAGGGAAGAAGGAGTGTGCAAATATGGGAAAGGGAATGTCCAGAATGGTACCCACTCCTCCTCCCAGACTCCAGCAGAGGTTTGTCTCCCACCACCTCTGCGGGGCCAGTGGAGAAGCTCCTTTGTTCCCGTGAACTCTGCTAGAATGATTTTTATTTATAGGAATTCTGTTCCTCTTTGAAAGCTCATCTCCAATGACATTGCCTCCATGAAGCCCTCCTCACCACCACTCTCCTCCTCCCTGCTAAGCATGATGCCCTAAAGTATTTTGTGTCATTCCTACTTAATTATCTACTTTGCCTTATTGTTTTTAGTGTACTTATTGTGTCTCTCTTTATTGGGTTGGAAGCTCCTTGAGGGCTGAGCCTGGGTGTGATCCAAGTTTGTGTTTTCAAACCTCCCACTCCATCACTCTGCCTGGAATGTTACTTGAGCCCAAGGAAGGCGTGCAGAATTGGACTTAATGGAATGGGTGGGAGCAGCCTAGTTTAGAAGGGGCCTGGAGGCTTCACTGGAGGAGGAATAGAGTGGGTTTTCTGGCTGAGGGAGTATAGCTGCCGGTGACGGTGCATCGTCCTCTTGGAACACCCGGGATACTGCCTGCAACTTTGGTGGACAATTCCTGTATACAGATGACCCCCCCCCCACCGAGTCCCTGCATCTCTCGCTGCCTGAGAGATTTTTCTGGCTGCAGGAGTGTACTTGGTCTGTGGGCAGGTTCAAAATGTGAGAGAGTTAACACACCCAGGATCAGCTCTCAACTAGTGAAGGCAGAAATTGGTGGCTGGATAGCTCCTCATTCTTGTACCTTCCTGGGACTGTTCTGAGGATGGGCTCTACCTGGCCTCTCAGAGGGTCCCATGCAGAAGTGATCCCAGTCTCCCAAACCAGTAGCCTGGTTACTTTTTTTCTTTTTTTTTGAGGCAGAGACTCACTCTATTGCCGAGGCTGGAGTGCAGTGGCACGCTCACAGCCACCACAGCCTCAACCTGCTGGGCTCAGTTGATCCTTCCACCTCAGCCTTCCAAGTACAGACCTGTGTCACCATGCTCAGCTAATTTTTTGATTTATTGTAGAGATGAGGTCTCGCCAAGTTGCCCAGGTTGGTCTTGAACTCGTGAGCTCAGGTAATCCTCTCACCTCGGCTTCCCAAAGTGCTGGAATTATAGTCGTTAGTCACTGCACTTGGCCTAGCCTGCTTACTAATGCAAATTTTGTCTTCCTGTTTCTCTTCCCACTCCCTGCCTGTGCTTCCTGGCTCGTCTCCTAGTTAAACCACATCCTTGTCTCGGCATCTGCTTTTGGGGAACCCAAGGGAAGACAGGGGCCTTGGGAAACCCTTCTCTACCCCCGCTCTTTACCTATGGTGGTGACGACCGTGCCTGCAAAGAAGAAACTGCTGCCAAAGTCCCAGTTGCTGGGGTTGGTGGAGTTGCCTTTGGGGTTCACACCTTTCACCCAGGCTTCCATGATGACCTGTGGAGGGTGGCACGGCGGGGGAGGAAGAGGGAGCTGATGGTTACTGAGCACCATCTGTCATCATGCTCTTGGCAGGCTGCTTTTGTGTCATCTTGGTTAATGATACTCTTAGTATGTTCCCATTTCATGGAATAGGACATGAAGGCTAGAAGTGGCTGAGTGACTTGTCCAAGGTCATTGGAATCCAAGTCCAGTGCCTGTTTCACTGGCCAGGGTTGACTGAGATGTGGGCTATGAGCAGGGACTGGTAGAGGAATGGGCCTAAGGACTGAGGTGAAGGATGCTGAGGATAGGGTGCAGGTGGGAGAAACTGATAATGGCCAAGAGGGTGACATGCAAATGGGTTGTGAGAACCATGGAGTGGGGGGCTCAGTTTGAATGTGCCGGAAAAGTTGGCTGGGGAACATGGGGTTTGGGGACCACAGGGGAGCCATGGGGCTGCCTGCCCAAGAGGCAGAGAACGGGGACAGAATGCCCAGGTGAGCAGGCAGCCTTGCCCTTTGCTGCCCTCTAGTGAGCCCCAGCCCATACCTATGGGAGAAATTCCATCGGAGACCAGGACAAAGGCCTGGGTATGTGTGTGTCTGTGTGTGTGTGTGTGTGTGTGTGTGTGTGTGTGGTGGTTGGTGCATATGTGTGGTGTGTTGTATACATGTGTGGTGTGTGTGTGGTTACTGTATGTAGCACATGTGTGTATTTGTGTGTTGCCTGTATGTTTATAGCACCTGACCTGTTGTGGCCTCAAGCCTAACATTTCTGCCTCTCGCCCCCAGTCCTCGGGCCCAGCCCTCTGGGAGGATGGGCAGGCTCTCTCCTCTCCTGCCCAACTCTCTCCCTTTCAGCTGTGAATTGTTCAGGCAAAACAGCACAGCCTTGCCACCTGGTAGAGCCCTGAGGGTAGGGGAGGCCTGTGGCTTTGGTGGGGCCTGTCGGCTTTGCTTGCCTATTCCTGTGGGAACCGGCTACCACTGATTGGGGTCAGTGTGCTGGGAACAGGGTGGCCCTGGTGAGCTGGATCAGTCCTGGCGTCCTCTGTCACAGACTGTCTGTTTCTCCTCACTTTGGCAGGAGCTGGCCTCTTTAGATGTGGACTTAGGCCTCCCTCCCTTTCCCACACACCCAGAGATGCTGGGGCCAAACATTTCCCAACAGGCCTGCTCTCTGGAGACTCTCACTCTTGGGGGCAGCAACCGCCCTGGTCCTGGGCCACCCTCCATCCTGCTAGAGAGGGCCGTGCCGTGGGTGAGGGTTCGACTGTCCTCGGGTGGATGTGGGTGCCATATTGGCATTTTCCTAAGAATCCACCCATGCTGGAGAAAGAGGTGGACTTCTGGCTCTGTGAACCTGGCAAACAGTGTGTCCCCATGGAGACCATTTGTAATGCTGCTTTTAATACGGTTTACAGCTGTGTGTGATTTCAACAGTAAGGTGTGTTCTCCCAGAGTCTCACCCCAACGTTCTTCTACCTCCCGGCTCGACTTCCCGCAGCAAGTATGGGTCTCTCTCGGGGCTCAGGACTCTCTCAGGGAAAGGGAGGGCCTGTCTTTCTTGGGAAGTTAATCAGTGATGCCCCCTTGGGGTTACAGTCAAGCTGATGGCCTTCCTCCTTGGTTTACAGAGTGAGTTAGATCCCAGCCTTCAAACCTTCCCACAGTCTCTGCCCTCCGGCTGTGGGGTTTCACCTCTAACCAAGGGCTGAGAGAAGGGGAGGTTTCAGCTTGTCAAGGGCTTCTGCCTCACTCCCTGGGGTTCTGGGAGGCTACTGAACCTTTCTCAACCCTGATGTGGGTACTATAGCCCCAACCCTAACTAACCCTACCTACAAGAGGGAAAGTGAAGCCTGAAGCTGGAGGCCTCATTTCCTGAAAGAAAAAGCCGAGCAGGTCCTTGACAGCTGCAGAAAGTTCTCCTTGGCCATCCTGTCCGCACACCATCTTCTAGGCCAGCTAGTCTCAATCTTGAGGGGGACTCAGCATCACCCGGAGGGCTTATTAACACATAGCTGCTGGCCCTGGAGTTCCTGAATCAGAAGGTGATGGAGGGGACTTTATTTGCATTTCTGATTTTTTTATTTTTATTTTTTGCAGAGATGAGGTCTCACCATGTTGTCCAGGCTGGTCTTCTGACCTCAAGTGATCCTCCCACCTCAACCTCCTAAATTGCTGGAATTATAGGCGTGAACTACCACAACCGGCTCTATATTTCCTTTTCTTTTTTTTGAGTTGGAGTCTCACTCTGTCACCCAGACTGGAGCGCAGTGGCACGCACACGGCCACTGCAGCCTCAACCTGCTGGGCTCAGGCTATCCTTTAGCCTCAGCCTTCCAAGTAGCTGGAACTACTGGCATGCACCACCATGCCCAGCTAATTTAAAAAAAAAATTTATTGTAGAGATGAGGTCTTGCCAAGTTGCCCAGGCTGGTTTGGAACCCAAGGGCTCAGGCAGTCCTCTCACCTCTGCCTCCCAAAGTGCTGGGATTACAGGTGTGAGCCACCATGCCCAGTCTGTATTTGCATTTCTAACAAGCTGATGCTCCTGATCCAGGGATGCACTTTGAGAACCTCTAATCTGTAGCCTGTCCCCAGCAATTATGCTAGTTTGTGTGGTGAAGAACCAGGGCTTCATGACCAGAGGCCTGGGTGCAAGTTCTGTCAACACCAGTCACTGGGCAGTCTTGGTCAGCATACTGCCTCAGTCCCCATCAACACACTGGAGACAGTGATAGTGACAGGTAATTATGAAGAAACACCAGTGAAATGCTCAGTGTCAGGTAATGGGTTGTGACTAGATTAAGCCGGTCATGATGACCCTGTTCCCCATTTTTTTAGGCACATCATAAGTGCTCAATAAATGTCAGTTACCATGATGATTCTGCACTTGTTCTGTCCTTTTGCAGTGGATGCTGTCACTCACTTGACCTCGGGTCACAAATGTATTCACCTTCCCCCACAGCCTCTGTTTTTGCCTTTTATCTGGGAGAGGCAGAAGCAGAAGAGGCCAGGCAGGGGATGACCCACTCTGCCACCAAGAGAGTGCCCTTCCCTTGGGAGCAAGGCTGGTAGAGCTCATTCATCCTGGCCACTGCCTGACAAGCCCAGCTCCAGGTGAATAAGGCCAGAGAAGGCCAGCTTGGTGGCTGCTCCTGACATTTAACTGTGTCCCCACCTGCAGCTCTCAACCCAGGGACAGGAGCTGGGGAGAGAGCAGAAGGAGCCACAGCCCTGTAGGTTGTGGAAGTTTGGGGGAAGGACATTTGGACAGCATTGACGTTGCTGACACACAGCTCAGTTTATGTAGCAAGCGAGCATTCGCTTTTGATCTGCTGCCCAATGTCTGCAGCACAGATAGGATTATTCTCTTCGCCTTTTAGATGAGGACATTTGGGTCCAGAGAGTTGCGGTGACTTGTTTAAGGTCACACATCCATCCAGTTGTAGACGTGGGGCCAGAATCCAGGACTAGGTCTCACCAGGCTCTCTGTTCCCACCCACTCTGCTTTCAAAGAGTGTCAGCCCCTGGGTGGTGGCTCTGGACCACCACGAGAACCCCTTTTCCACCCACCTCCCCAGTTCTCTCCATCTCATTCCCACATAGCCCCCCCTTCACCTGCACAAACTGCTCCAGGGCCCGCTGGTCCAGGCAGGTGTAGTTCTCCAGGAAGCGCAGCTTCTCAAACTGAAACTGGCCCCTGGACTGAGCCTCCGCTGGCTTTTCCAGCCGCTGGAAGATGGTGGCACCGAGCAGCAGGTAGCAGACATAGGCCAGCAGCAGGGGCAGCACCCGGCCGCCCCAGCAGCTGCAGAACCCAGTGCCAGGCATGATGTGGCCAGGGCCTTGCCAGGGTGGTAGGGCTGGCTGTGGAGCAGCGGTGGGAAGCAGGTGAGGAGTAAGTACTCGGGGACCTGCACCAAGGCCACTGCTGCCCTGCACACCTCTCCTTGGCACAGGTGTCCGATGACTGAGGACACTGTTTGAACAGTGCAGCTCAGCTTGGCTGCACTAAGTGCCTCGAAGGCAAACAGGCTTGCCACCCCCCACCCGGACTTTTTTTTCCATGGACAGCAGCAGGTTGGTGTAATGGACCCCTCAAAGAGACCTACCAGGATCTCCGGAGCACTTCATGCCTCACTCTTAGCTTCCAAGTTGGATGGACGTTTCTGGCTAAACCTGATAGGTGCAGCCACACTACCAAGACCTGGACAGCCTCTCTGAGCAGCCCCCAGCTTCTTCACCCGTGAAGGCTGCAAGCCCCCAAGCTTAGGAGCTGGGGGGAGTCAGAATGGGTATGAATAAACCTACTCGGTTGCCTTGGCTACAAAATAGGGCTAGGATAATTGACCTGCCTATTGGGGGAACCCCAGGATGAGTACACGTGGGCGACAAATCAGGGCAAAGTAAATAGACAGATGATAATCTCACTCAGTAACAGTATCAGGGGTGATACTGCTAATAAATTGGGCACATTGGCTTTATAGCCTTTGTTGATCATTTATCTTGAATGAAACCCTTTAGCAGATTACCTTCAGAGGATAATATGTTGGTGAAATGCAGGTGTGAATAACAAAGAAACTAGAAGTACATCTTGGTCCTGGGGTGTTAATAGTGGCTGTCTCTGAGAGAGTAGAATTAGGAGTGCTTTTCTGTCTCTCCTTTGCTCATGTGTGTGCGTGTGTGTGTGTGTGTGTGTGTGTGTGTGTGTGTAACAGCTTTGCTGAGATATAATTCACATACTGAATCATCCACACATTTAAAGTATAAAATTCAATGGTTTTTACTGTATTCATAGAGTTGTACAACCATCATGAGAGTCAATGTTAGACCTCAAAGAGAAGCTTTAGTAGTCTCCATCCCCACACCCCACCCCTTTAGCCCCTGGCA
The DNA here is from genome assembly GCF_000164805.1 of Carlito syrichta. Taxonomy (NCBI): domain Eukaryota; kingdom Metazoa; phylum Chordata; class Mammalia; order Primates; family Tarsiidae; genus Carlito; species Carlito syrichta. Next base: position 115,272 of record NW_007255020.1, on the reverse strand, counting down.
ACCACTAATCAATCTACTTCCCGTCTCTTCGAATTTTCCTATTCTGGGCATTTCATATAAATGGAATCATACACTATGTGGCCTTTTTTGTCTGGCTTCCTTCATTTAGCATCACATTTCCAAGGTTCAGCCATGTTGTAGCATGTATCAACACTCTGTTCCTCTTAAGGGCTCAGTAATATTTCATGTACGGCTGGATACCATATTTTGTTTATCCATTCGATATCCAGTTGAGGGACACTTGGGTTGTTTCCACTTTTTATTTTTTTAGTAGCTGGAACTATCGGCATGTGCTACTGTGCCCAGCTAATTTTTTTGATTTTATTGTAGAGATGAAGTATTGCCAAGCTGCCTGGGCTGGTCTCAAATCTGTGGGCTCAGGCAATCCACTCGCCTTGGCCTCCCAAAGTGTTGGGATTACAGGCTGAGGCACTGAGCCCGGCCACTTTTTGTTTTCTATTATGAATAATGCTGCTGTGAACATTAGTGTATGAGTTTTTGTGTGGACACATGCTTTTAATTTCCCTTGGGCACATACCTAGCGGTAGAATTGTTGGGCTGTATGGTCATTTGATGTTGAATTTTTAGAGACACTGCCAGACTGTTTCCCAAGATGGCTGCACTGTTTCCTATTCCCACTGGCACAGTGTGAAGGTTCCAATTTCTCCAGTTTTGTTTTCTGATGTTTCCTCTCATGAGCTATGGCTACGGACACTGTGAGTTGCCTGCTGAGAATCCTTTCCCGCCTTCTCAGCCAAGAGAATTCCAGCTTTGCCAAACCCAGGCAATGGGACATGATTGATCTAAGCCATCATGCTAATCCTGCTCCCCTATGTCCCAGACCAAGTTCCCTGGGAGCAGCCCCTAAGAAGTGTGATTGCATGCAGTAATAGAGGCAATGAAGACCTGTAAAGGAGCAGAGCAAGAGGGCCAGGCCCAGGAGAAGGTCAAATAAGGCCCCATAGTCCCAGCCTCCACCTGGTTCCTGGGAAGCTCTGGAGGGTGGGGTATACCACAGTCAGTCCCAGCAGGGGAGCTGGGCTTTCATATTCTCACAACAGTCAGTCCTTTGGGCATTTCTGGCTCTATGAGTGTGCAGGCAAAATGGCTTCAGTGGACAGTCCACTGAAGAAGAGCCCCAGGTGAAGGTCAGGGCATCATAAGAAAAACACACTGACACCTAAGGAGGAGATCTGAGGGCTGATGTGTCCCCTGCACCCACTTTTCCAAGCTTCCTTGTGGCTGGATATGGCCATGTGACCCAGTTCTGGTCATAATTGAGCAGAGTTGGCTGTGAAGGTGTGGGGCAAATCTGTTCTACCTTTGCAGCTGGCCCTAAGTTTCTTCCTCTTTCTGTCTGGAATGCACAGATGATGGGATCTGCTGAGCCATTTTGTGTCTGTGAGGGAATGGTCAAGGGCTCTGCTAAGATGCTCAACTACTTCCTGCATGCACTTTTCTCTGTATTTCTTTTGTGTTAGAAACATAAACCCTATTTGTTTCAGCCATTGTTATTATTCTGTTACCTCCCAATGGGTAGTATGAGTTCTTTAAAAAAAGATTTTTTCCCCCAGGATTATTTGAGTTAGAAGGAATAGGAACACACTTGGGCTATCTCAAGTAATCGATTTGTTGTAGGAACCCAAGAGCAGCCAGGATCCTAGAGTCACCTAACTCTTTACCATCAGCATGGCCTACCTCTCCCTGAGCCATGCCCCCTTACTCATCCCTGTCCTGCTCTGCCTGCCCTTTCTCTGCCTTAGGGCTCCTCTCCAAGCTGACCCCTGGTATCTAGTCAGCTTCAGCTCCTGTTGCCCTCTATTTCTCTGGGTATTTCCTGGCTCCAATTCTCAGTGGAGGGGCTGAGCATCCAAGAGTACCTTTTCATAGTGGCCGCTCTACAGGCATCTGGCAGGCTGAGGGCGGGCTGGCCTTTGGTTCTGTGCCACCCACAGCTGACCTGCCCCAGCAGAGGGGGTGGGGGCATCACATGCACAGGCATCACTGGGAAGGCCTTGTGGTGTGGCAGATACTGTGGCCAGCCCGTCCAGGACAAGAAATGATTGCTTCTGTAATAAGAAGTGAGAGCAAGAGTGAGAGCGAGAGTGAGAGAGTGAGCTTATAGAAAATAAAAGCAGTAGCTAAGCACAGTGACAGGCGCCTGTAATCCTAGCACTTTGGGAGGCCAGGAGTTTGAGATCAGGTGGTCCCAAAGCTTTCCCAGACAGCACCTTGCCCTAGAGGGAGACAAAGGTGTCTAGAGTCACAGACTCACCCTTGTGTTTTTGGAGAGATGGGGCCTCACAGTGCTGGTACTGTCTACTGCAGTCAGTTCCTGGCTTTGTGCAAGAGTTGGAATTATGCCTGAAAGGCTGTGGGTAATGAAACCCTATTTGATTGCCCTGGAGAAGCTCAGTATGTGAAGAGCTCTCTTGTGTATCATCTAGACAATTCATCTATGGATGTCTGGAAGACCTCAAGCAGGACTGAGCAGCCCCTTAGCTCCAAGTATCCTTGGTTGGTCTGGACAGAGTCCACAGGTAATAATGATTGTTCTATGGTGGAAAGAAATGGAGAAAAAGAATGGGTTATCTGCATGTGAGAAAGGGGTGAACACAGTAGACCAGAGGGGTGTCTGTGATAGGCTGGGGTAAAAGAAGATCTGAATCAGCTGTCATGGTGTCCACTTGTCATGGTGCCCCGCACTCCTGGGCAGAAAGTGGTACCAGGCTCACTCACCATGGGCACACACTCCATTCATGTATGGACTCTCTGTTGAGAACCTCCTGCATGCTGGGACTATTACTGAACCTACTATGTGCTAGAACTGTCTACTGAGAGCCCATTGTGTGCTGGGACTGTCAGCTGAGAACCTACTGTGTGCTAAGACTATCTACTGAGAATCTTCTGTGTGCTGAGACTGTCTGCTAGAACCTATGTGTGCTGGGACTATCTACTGAGAACATACATTGTGCTGGGACTGTCTACTGAGAACCTATGTGTGCTGGGACTATCTACTGAGAAACTATATGTTTTGGGACTATCTGTTGAGAACACACAGTGTGCTGGGCCTATCTACTGAGACTCTACCATGTTCTGGCAAAGTTGGCCAGAACAGTGGCCTCTGCCTTTTCTGGCTGCTCTCTCTCTCCCTCTCTGGTTCTCCCACCTCATGACCCTATTCTGGTTGCACCCCCTCACATCTTCCTCTTATACTCATATTTTCACAAATAACACAATCCTGGCAAGGCTTAACCTGACTGGGGTTTAGGATAGAGTCTTTCTTAGGAGCACACTCAGTCTAATGGGGGTACTTCTGAAAATCCTAAGGTCATGAAAACCAAAAAGAAAAAAATGGTGCCATAATGGTGAACTTTGGGGGAGACCTCAATTCAAGAGCTCCCTTTCTTCCTCCCTCCTTTCCTTCCTTTACTTATTCTACACATGCAGAGTACCTTCTAGGTGTTGAAACTTGTGTTATCTACTCTTCCTAGTCTGCTGTGGTCTTGTGAGGTCAGCATTTGGCAAGGTTTAGGAGGCAACCTGCAGGGCTGCAAGGACCTCCCTGCCCATCAGATATTCTATCTCCCTGTCCAACTACCCCCACCTGGACACCACTCTGCTGTGAGCGATGGGTGGACATCAGGCATGATTTATAATCCCTTTCAGGGAATTATTGCTGCTAATGGGCAGAGCCACTTTGTGCTTCCCAAGGCGGGAGGGCAAAATCAATTAATGGAGAGTCTGCCATGGACAGGCCTGATGGCAGAGCGTGGTCTGACATCCGGGGTTGATAAGGGGCTTTCTGAGGCTGAACTAATAAGGAGATTGGGGAAAAAGAAGAAAAACACCCCCGCTCCCCGATCAATTTCATGTACAATGGTCAGAGAATGCAGAGTAAACAGAACTGCTGGGCACGGGCCTCTTTCCATGTGAATGAACCCAGAGATAAGGAGAAGGGAGGCCACCCACCCCACCATCCAACATAGGTATTCACTTATGGAGCCACTCAATGGACACACGTCCGCACAAGTGAAAGAGGACATTTTCCAAACTGGAACCAAGGGAAGATGATAAGGCCCACCTGTCCCAGGCATGTGCCCTGTAGCAAAAAGAGCAAGTGAAGAGAAAGTGGACTGGTTTTAGATCCCACCGCCCTAACTGAGCCACCCAATAGATGGCACCATGTGGCTGCAGCGGCCAGTTCTAGATGTGGGTGCTTGGGCTCCTGGAAGTCTCCCTACAGAGAAGGGTGAAGGAGAGCATCCTACATGGAGGTGGGGGTGGCACAGGTTTGCGTGGGTCCTATCTGCCCTTGTGACCCCAGAGGTCCAGTCCATTCTACGCCCAGCAGAGAGGATGGGGAAAGCTGAGGGGTGGTTCAAGGAAAAGCCTCATAACAAGCAAACCAACACACCTGTTACTAATTATGTTCATAAGTTGCCCCCTTTTTTTAGGAGCAGGATCTGCAGCACACCTATGAGTGGGTTGAAGTGGGTGAGAGGAGAGGGTGCCCATTTTCATTAGCCCGGAGAGCTTGATTACAAGAGCCCCCTACTCATAGTTCTGAAATGAGCGTCCTCGTCTGATGTGGACTTCCCTCAGAGCAGACCCTGAGACATTGCAGGTATGAGTGGTTCATCTGGGAAGAACCAGCAGGAGGGTGGGGAAGAGAAGGCAGTCAATACTGTGTGTTGGTGAGCAGGTGACCACTGTGGGCAATTGGGGCTCTGTCCCACTGGGGACTTCCGGGAAACTGTGTTTTAGGGTTGTTCCACAGAGTAGCAAGGAAACCACAGTGTTTATCCAACAACTCTTGTCCTTCACGAATTGAGGACTGGTCCAGGGGAAGTCAACTCCTGCCCTGCCAGCCTGGCCTGCATATGGACTGAGTGCTTCTGTGGCCAAAGAGGACCTTCAGGTAGAGAGGCTCAGATGCTCAGAACAGGAAGCCATTGGCATGGATGGGGACTGTCCAGTAACACTGCACGTGACCTCCAGGTAGGCTGGGGGATCTGGACAGAGTACTGACCGCATCTGTCATGTGGTCCTAGTTCTCCACACCCTTTTCTGGGTCACTGTGGTTTATAACTTCTGCAGGGAAACCGCTTATCTACGAAACTTAATGGAGGGCTGTTTGGTTTCCCCAGCATACCAGGCAAATGCCCTTGGAAGCATAACATGAAGGGGAGGGCCACAGCCCTCTCTCTTAATGGCTAATAAAATTGAAAAAGGCAAGGTGATTGTTCAAGGATCTGCTGGACACTGCATGCTAACGAGTCCCTTATGTCCCCTTACCTCTCCTGATTGTAAGAAAAACCCAGAACTGCAGGACGTGTTAGAGCTAAAGCAGCAAGAAACCTGGAAGGTTATAGACCAGGCTGTGGGTGACGGGGCATGTGGGCCAAGATAGGGGGAGCAGAGCCTCCTCAGAGCCTGGGAGAGATGCTGAACCAAGAAACTGGAGAGTCGAGGCAGGGCCAGGGTTGCTCTTGGTGTTTGAGGGTCCTGGTAGATATTTTTTGTGAACCTCTATTTATATAAACAACTTGATGAACAAAAAATGGTATTAAATATAGATTTATTTTTGTAGATTTAGAATAATGATAGATTAGAGGTATTTATGGGCTTGTTTATTGTCTAATCGGTTCACACGAAGATTCTTTGTTCTACAGTGGACTGTAAGAGTCACTCAAATCAGCATGCTTGCACTGGTTTGGTGGTCCGATCTCCAGCAATGCCATAAAAGAAGTGCCACACCAGCCAGTGGGAGTGATCTGCTCATCAGGCTACTTCTCTGAAACTAGAGACTGACCAAGAAGCTTCAGAACATCCCTATATGCATGGGTCCTGGAGCCCCTTGGGACATCTGGCCAACCCCATGCATGAGCTGGAGAGCTCCTTGAAGAAGAAAAGGGAACTGAGACCCAGATGGGGCCTGGTCTAGGTGAGGGGTGGCCTGCACAGATGACACTGCTGGTCATTGCTGGTCCCAGCACCAGAGAGAGAACTTAGAAAGTTCTAGCAGAGCAAGTTTCCCTGAGGCATGGGCCTGAGGGCCGGGAAGCTGTTTCCCTCCGTCTAAGGACAGTGATGAAAAAGACAAACCCAGAAAATATTTTGGATAAAAGATAAAAACAGTATCCTATACCTGGGGCCAGAGAGGGAGTGGTGCTGACCTGGGGAAGTGCTGCCATCTTGAGACAAGAGCTGAGTAAATTGAGAGGGAGGAGTACCCAGCCGGCTTACTGTTTGTTCCTGGTGTAACTGGTTCAGCTCTGCTGGCTGGCACTGGGCCAGGGAGACCCAAAATAAGGACATTAGCGCTAGAGAGGGTTGGGGCCTCCTCCCATTCCTTGAGAGAAGCATCTGGGCCACATCCAGAGGCTACTTTTCATGTAGCGAGGCAGAGCCTATATTAAAGGAAACAACTTTGCCTGCCCCATTTGACACGCTTCCAACTTCCAACATTCACAGCCTTGCTACACTGTGTCTTAAAGCCCTGGTAGTAGCTGGACACATGTCATGGAAGGAATACTGTCTCCCCGAGATGGTCACGTGGTCCAGATCCTTACAAATCCCATTAGCCATGCTCTGTGACCCATGCCTCCTCCCATCACCCAACACCTAACCCGCCATCTTCGTCCTGAACCTCCCTCTTCTGCCTTCTTTTTGTGGCCTGCCCTGTGCTTACATTCTTTCCCACCTTGACTGTGAGCCCAGGCCCAGCCTATCCCACCACCTCAACACCTTCTTCGCTCAGATTCTCTTGTTTGCATGTTTACTGTTCATCTTCCTAATTAGAATGCAAGTTCAAGAGGGCTGGCACTTCCTCTGTCTTGGTCACCCCTGATTCCTCAGAACTGAGCAAGTGGATGGCATATCCTTGTTCAAACAATGAACAGATGAATAAGCCATGCTTACATCTAAGGAATTGCAATGTGCAATGGCCATTTTTCTGCTTGTATCTTTTTTTTTTTTTCTTGAGTTGGAGTCCCACTCTGTCGCCCAGGCTGCAGTACAGTGGCACACTCACGGCCACCCCAGCGTCGACCTGCTGGGCTCCGGTGATCCTTCCGCCTCAGCCTTCCAAGTAGCTGGAACTACAGGTGCATGCTACTACGCCTGGCTAATTTTTGATTTATTGTAGAGATGGGGGTCTCACCAGGTTGCCGAGGCTGGTCTCGAACCCCTGGGCTGAGGTAATCTTCTCGCCTAGGCCTCCCAAAGTGCTGGGATTACAGGCTTGAGCCACTGCGCCTGGCTCTGCTTATATCTTATTATTGATTTATTTCTTTGAGATGGGGGTCTCACTCTGTCATCCAAGCTGGAGTGCAGTGGTGCGATCATAGTTCACATGAACTTCTGGGCTCAAGCAATTCTCTCATTTCATCCTCCGGAGTTGTCAGGACTACAGGTGTGTGCCACCACGTCCAGCTAATTTTGAAATATTCTTCTGTAGAGATAGGGTCTTGCTGTGTTACCCCGGCTGGTCTAGAAATCCTGGCCTCAAGTGATTCTCCTGCTTCAGCCTCCCAAGCAACTAGTGCTACTGGCACATGACACCACACCCAGCTAATTAGAAAAAAATATTTAGAGGCAGGATCTCATTGTGTTGCCTAGGCTGGTCACAGACTCCGGGCTTTAAGTGCTCTTACCACCTCAACCTCAACCTCTCAAAGCACTGGGATTAAAGGTGTGAGCCACTGCACCTGGTCTTTCTGCCTATATTTTAAACACATATTTTAAAAAATGTTTCTGGGCCGGGCTCATGCCTATAATCCCAGCACTTTGGGAGGCCAAGGTGAGAGAAATACCTGAGCCCACGGGTTTGAGACCAGCCTGGGCAACTTGGTGAGACCCTATCTCTACAATAAATCAAAAAATTAGCCAGGCATGGTGGTGTGTGCCTGTGATTCCAGCTACTTGGAAAGTTGAGGCGGAAGGATCACCTGAGCCTAGCAGGTCAAAGCTGCGGTGGCCGGGAGCATGTCACTGCCCTCCAGACTGGGTGACAGAGTGAGACTCCTACTTAAAAAAAAAGGTTTCTGTCTACTTATTCTATTGACTGTGTTATTCTTGGGGGTCTTTTTCTATATCTATTGACTTTTTTCGACACTGGGCATTGTGAATTCTACATTTTTTGGATGCTAGTTTGGTTTTATTTATTTATCTATTTATTTACTTATATTCCTTTAACATTTTTGAGTTTTCTTTTGGGACTTAGTGTAGTTACCTGGAAACTTATCAGAAACAATTGAACTCTTTTGAGGCTGACTTTTAAAGCTTTGTTAGGTGAGACCAGTGCTGTCTTTCCTTAGGGCTCATCTGGCCCCACCCTCTGAGGCAATATCCTTCTGTGACCCTTTGGGGAGGAGGTTTCACCACTCTGGCTGTTGGGAATATGAGCTATTCCCAGCCCTGTTTATCTCTAGAAATGATTCCTCTTATTCTTGTCTGGTTGTTTTTCCCGGCCTTGATAATTTCCTCACATGTGTGTGTTGATTGGTTGTTAACGAAAACTCAAGAGTAACCCTCTGGAGATCCCCAGAGCATGTCTCCTCTCTCGTGTTCTCTTATCTACCACCTTGGCCTCTCTGGGCTCCCAGCTCTATTTCCTCAACTCAGGGAAAGTTCTATCTCTTCCTGAGCTGCGGCCTGAAACTCTGTAGGCAGTAAGTTGGAGCAATTGTAGGGCTCACGGGCTTCTGCACTAGACAGGGGTCCAGTCTCTCTCTCTCTCTCTCTCTCTCTCTCTCTCTTCTTCCTCCCAAAAAAGAAAAAAAAAATTGTAGGGCTCATCTCATTGATCTCCCTTCTCTTGGGGTTCTCTGTCCTGTACTGCCTGTTACCCAATGTCTGAAAACCATTGTTTTATATACAGTATTTTGTCTAGCTTTCAGTCGTTTAAAACAGAAGGATAAATCAGGTCCTTGTTGCTTTATCATGGCAATAAGTGGCAGCCCTACTACTTTTTCATACACAGCTTACTCCCCCCTCCCCTCTCTTTTTTTTTTTTAGAGAGATGGGGTCTCACTGTGTTGCCCAGGCTGATCTCGAACTCCTGGCTTCAAGTGATCCTCCTGCCTCAGCTTCCCAAAGTGCTGAGATTACAGGTGTGACCCACTGCATCTAACCCATATATAGCCTACTCTAAATTGCTTTTCAACAGGCAGCAAGGAGAGGCAAAATAAACTGGACTGAGGAGTCCTGGATCTAGGCATATACCCTTTCTAGGTCTCATTTTCTATATCAGTCAGCTATTGCTACAATTAACAAACTACCCTGAATCTCAGTGGTTTATGACAAGAAGCATTTATCCTCATGCTAATAGGTCTTTGGGTCAGTCGTGGTTCAGCTAGTCTGGGCTGGGCTTGGCTAGGAAGCTCCACTCTGGGCTCAGGATTGTGGTCTTTATGTTCCAGGATATGGGGTGAAGAGGCAGCAGCAACTCAGGGCATGTCATCTCAAGGTCACTGGAGTGCACGGGGCCAGCCCAACCATACGAGCACGTTTTAAGTCTCTGCTTGTATCATGTTTGCCAACACCCCATTCATTAAAGCAGCTCCCAGGTCCAGCCCAAGTCTAAGGGGTAGAGAACTACACTCTGCCCCTATGAGGCCATGACAAAGCTTTGGATATTTAACTCTATTAGAGGTGGTGACAAATTAAGACTAGTTATTCAGTGTACCACAGCTTATCTGCTTTCAAAAAATTCCTTTGGCAAGATCTGACCAGGCCACATTCCGACCTTCTTTCAACCCCTCCCCCCATTTCCCTCACCTTACTTTCTTTCAAGGGAATGGTGGAGCCTGTTGAATTGTATCAGGGACTGGGTGGGAGTCATTGGCCAGGCTTTCTACAAAACATTTTGGAAAACTTCACATTTTGGCCTGGAGTAAACTCAGATACTTCTTGTCACCTATGGCTCCAAATGAGTCCAGGTGGATTGCTGGAAAGTCTTCTTCTTCTTATTTTGTGTTGGAGTCTCGCTCTGTCGCCCAGGCTGGAGTGCAGTAGCACGCTGATGGCCACTGCAGCCTTGACCTACTGGGCTCAGGCGATCCTTCCACCTCAGACTTCCAAGTAGCTGGAACTACAGGTACGCACCACCATGCCCGGCTAATTTTTTGATTTATTGTAGAGATAAGGTCTTACCAAGTTGCCCAGGCTGGTCTCAACCCATGGGCTCAGGCAATCCTTTCACTTCGGCCTCCCAAAGTGCTGGGATTACAGGCATGAGCTACCATGCCCGGTCTCATTATTATTATTAGTTAGAGTTGTGGGGCATATGTAAGGATTTGCTATATAAGTAAATTGCGTGCAAGTGAGGTTTGGGCTTCTAGAAAGCCCTCTCTCCCCCTGGTGAAAAATCTTTTTAAAACATTCCATCCATTGCTCCCATTTGCAGAGGCTAGGGAACTTTGGGAAGATGCTCTGTTGTGTACATGTAACATGTGTCCATACCATAGGCCTGGCTTCCACTGGGAGGGGACATTTGAAGCGGGAGGCTCTCTGGCCAGTGGCTGCACACACTTTGCATATGGCCAGCTTTAGCAAGACACCTGTGACCCCAGATTCCCAGGCTGTCTGTTTTGCTGTCTTCATTTTCTTTCCTGCCTTAGTGATTGTTCCAAGAGGCTAGTTCACACCCTGCATGGGGCCACACCACACATATCTGTCAATAAGGCCTTTGGATCCAGGAGATAACGTCTCAGCGGGAGACCTAAAGTCAATAGATGCTAGCCAGCTCTATCAGGTTGAGGGCACTAAGCATGCAGGAACACCCTTGCTGCTTCAAGAAGGAATCTGACAAAGTTCACGCCACCTCCGGGGCTTTTGCAAGCTGTGTGTGTGTGTGTGTGTGTGTGTGTGTGTGTGTGTGTGTGTGTTCCTCACACTCTTGGGGAGTCCTCTAGAAACATAATTTGTCTTCCTCTGGTTCTACAGACTTTACTGAGGGCTCACTATGTTCCACAGAACTGTGGCCAGGTGTGGACCAGAGAGACTGACCCCTGCCCCAGTGAGATCCAATCACAGAACCAGAAGGAACTCTGGGGGCCACACCAGCCTGAGCAGCACATCTGGGTTCTGGCTCTGCCACTCACAAATGGAAGGACTATTTATGGAACAGTGACTCTGTGCTCAGGACACAGCGATGACCAAGACAAACAGGCCCCGTTGCCATGGAGTCTTAGTATTGTAGGGGGTTGCAGGTATTAAAAAATAGGCAAGTAAAGAACCATAATATGTCAGGTGTTGATGAAGAAAATAAAATGGTGGTAGAGTGGGAAATAATAGGGGGTTACGCTGGATGGGCTGGTCAGGGAGAACCCCCTGAGGAGGGGGCATTTGACATTAACTAGCTGTTTAACAGTAAGCTGTGTCTCCTTCTTCAGTCTTTTCGTTACATAGACAAGGGGTGTGGATTACAGACTCTCTGGGCCTGCCTAGCTTTGACATACAATGATTTTATCTTCTGCAAGATTCTTTTACTCAGTCCTAAAAAAGAAAAAAATCAAGCCAATTATACCATATGATCTCTGTGCTCCCCCAGGGTCACCAGATCCTATATTTGTAGGACAGAGATGACAGGAGCAGAGGACCAGCGCTTTTATTCTGTAATCTTCATTCCCAGGTGCTGTCCCTTCTGACCCTCCTCAGTTCCTCCCCAGATGCAGCTGGGTTGGAACCCCTGACCCAGGGGCGGTTCTCCAAGGGCCTCCTTGAGGGCTGGCCCACCTTCTCCTGGGTCTGTATCCCTGAGCCAGAGCCTGGAATGTTGAGAGGCCCATTGAGATAAGACTCCCAGACAGCTACATTTTCTCTGTGGGACTGGGGAGTTTCTGCATGAATCCTGCCAGGCCCCATGTGATTGGGTGGAGGTTGTGAGGCCAAGCGAGGTGTCCATGCTGCTCTCTCTCAAGCTCTCTGCAGAGCTTCTGGGAGCCTCCCCCGTTCTCTGGATGCTGCAGTGCGCTTAGATTCTGCAGGGTGGAGCCTCCCTGGAGACACAGCTGTTTGGGCACTGATCAGGCCATGAGGGTGGTGATGGTGGGGGATTTGGCCTGGGAGATCACGGTTGGTCTTCAAGATGCCCTGCATTCCACTGAGTCCTGGGCATCCAAAGCAGGGGTGGGGTGGGGCAGAGGACCACCAAACAGCTAAAAAGAACAGATGATCATGCCTCTCACACGCCTCCCCTGACTCTACATTATGAGGGTGCTGCTTCTTGATCTCAAAAGTCTATAATGATCTATGTGAAACATCACTACAGTAGTGAGCTAAAGCCTTCATCCTGGCCCCAGCACCTGGCATTGCCCAGCCCTGCCAGCAGCCCCAGCAACCATAGGAAAAATGTCCCCATCGGCCTCTCTGGTGGCCTCCGGGACACCATTCTTAAAGAAACACGGCCCCCTGCCATTGGAGTCAAAGTCACTAGCTGCTCACAGCAGCCCACAGACCACTTCTGAGGCTGGAACAATTGAGAGATGCTGCCTTTATCTGTACTTCATTCTTGCTGACATGATGCAGGGCTGGACCCTTACTGGAAATTCAGTTGTTCCCTAAACCTGAAAGGAGACAGAATGTTCTTGGTTAGGCAGTGCATGTGGACATCGGCTTTCCCCAGGATTGAAGGGGAGGAGAAGAGGCTGCTGGCCTCTCTCTCTGCATCTTGAGCAGTGCATCTCTGTGTCCTGCTGCCCATGGGCTGCATTTGCTCCCCACGCTCTGAAGAAAGATGTCTGGTTTGCTCTTTGCAAAAGGGCTCTCCCTGAGCTGGGACCAGCACTGATTTTTCAAGCTCGCAGTTTTTACTGATGCTCTTACTTAATCCTCAGAGAGATTGTCTCCTTGCTTTTTGCTCCAAATACTAATAATATTTCAGGATGGCTCCTCCTGACCACATAGCTCCCATCCTGTCACCTTCCATGGCTGGGCATAGAGAAGGCTTCTCTGGCTTCTGAACCAGGGCCCCTGTGTTCTAGCCAGGATAGTCTCCTATGCATGGTGTGGCTTTGGGCAAATCTTGGCGGTTTTCTAGACCTCACATTCCACATCTTCAAGTTGCTAGCAGAGATGGGGTACCTGGGAAATGCAAAGTAGCTCCTTGTTTCTCAAAGTACGGTCCGTGGACCAGCAGCGCTGGTGCTTCTTGCATTAAGAAATGCAGAGTGTAAGAGATGCTCCAACCTGGACTTACTGGATCAGAATCTGCATTTTGACAACACCCTCAGATTCACTGGCACATTAAAGTATGAGAAGAGCTGGTACAAGTGATAGGCAGTTACTTTGCTTAAAGTTTTGCCAATATACTAAGAGCAAAGGGAATTTCTGAGATTCTTGGGTGAAGAAATTAATACAATGTTTAAAAAACTTGCAGTGGGCAGACAGAGACTGAAGGGGAAGGCTGGTCAGGGAATGGATGACCAGGTAGCTGCAGCTGTCTGGGTGTGGCCATGGGGACCTGGCAGAGGGTGAAGAGTGCGGGCTTGGTCTGCTTTGTGTTGCTGAGGAAGAATCGGTAAATCTCGGTGACACATTGGATGGGGGAGGCAGTAGGGAGGAGGAGGCTGACACAATTTAAGTTCATGATTCCTTGGTCCTTCAGATCTAATTCTGTGTGTGAGGCCCCAGGCTGGCCTCACTGTTTTATTTCTCTCTATCTCCAGGCTGGAGAGCAGTGGCATGATTACGGCAATCACAGCCTCGACCCAGTCTTCCCAGTAGCCGGAACTACAGGCATGTGCCATCATGCCTGGCTAATTAAAAAAAAAAAATTTATTATATAGACGAGGTCTCATCAGATTGCCCAGGCTGCTCTCAAACTCCTGGGCTCAGGCAATTCTTTCGTCTCTGTCTCCCACGTGCTGGGATTACTGGTATGAGCCACCACACCTGGCCTTACTGTTTTATTAAACAGAGGTGGCTTTTATTTTCAAGACATTCTGACTTGTCCTAATTGAATCCTAGAACAGGAAGCAAGAAGACAAGGGCTCTAGAGCTTACGAAGATGATGTGTTTCAGTTACCCTGGACTCTGTTGCACACTGAAAACCTCTGGGAGCCTTTAGAAGTTCTGATGCTTAGGCCAGGTCCCAGGCCCACTAAATCAGAATTGCTTGGGTGGACCCAAGTGGTTCTGATCCTCTGCTTTTGTCTCTGTAGTCCAAGGTGGGGCAGGAGCTGGGGACCACTGGATGTGTGACTGCTGACCAGATCTGGGGTCTGGTGCTTCTGCTGCACTGTTGACAAGCAGCCTGGGCCAGGACTGTGGGGCAGGAGGGGCTGGGAGAGGTGGAGCCTCTCCTGACACCCCTAGGAGAAGGCAGACTTGTGCCTATGAGGGTCACACCGAGGTTCCTTTCCAGATGGAAATACTTCCAAACTCAGGGATTAAGGGATATTGAAAACAAAAAGCCCTCTAGAAAGGGACTAACCTCATTTTCTCAGAGGTAAAGACTGTCCTTGGCAGTTGAAAATGGCAGATTTGACTCCATGGATGACTAACATCCCTTACGGGGTGTATATACCTGTCCACGCGTGCCTCTGGCAGGGATTTAAACGTTCCACACTTTTCCACGAATCCTAAATCAAGTGGATTCATCCCAGCCCTTGGTGAAGCCTAAGAGCTGGCGAGGCTTATGTTAAATCACCCTCTCTGGGCTCCTGTTCCTGACCTGACAGTCACAAATCCCCCTTAATGAGCACTCCGGGAGAAGCCAAGGCCTGCTGTGCGCTAAATTAAGAGCTGAGTGGGTCCGGGGCTGGAAGAGGGAAGTGTTTGCTTTGGCTGAGGAGGTGCCTGGGCCCTGGCCTGCATGTTTGCCTGGCGGGGTAGCCTGATAAGCGGGCCATGTATGAAGTGCTGCGTGGTGGGACTGGGACCATCTGCCATGTGTTCACAGAGGTCGTTCCTGTTGACCCTTCAGGACCTGGCAGAGGGACTCCTTGTCAACCTGTCTTTGGCTTCCTTTGCAGTCCCATGGTCACTTAGAAACCAGAATTATTTTTCTTCCTTTAGGAATAAAAAATTGAGCCCGGGAGCTTTTGTTTGCTTTGATGAATTACTTCCAGGCTGCTGTTTGTTTGGAGAACAGAGCTCCCCAGCTGCAGGGTGGGTAGAGGCTGTGGTCACTCCCCTCCTGTCGAGGCTGGTCCCTTTTCCTGAGGCTGAGAGGAGAACTCCTGACAGCAGAGTGGGCACATCTTGGTAGCTACAGTTCTTCAAGACAACGTGGCGCAGTGGAGAGAGGGCAGAAAACCTGGATCACCCTGGTACTGCCATTTGCCAGTTGTTAACCTTGGGCAAGTTATTAAACTTCTGCGTGCCTCAGTTTCCTTACCTGTCAACAGGGGGATCATAAACTTGGCTCTGCATGCCTTACAGGGGTGTTGAGAGCATCAGATGAAACAATACAAATAAAAACAATTTATAAATGGTAATCTGACAAACAAATATTTTTTTTTTTTTGAGTTGGAGTCTCACTCTGTCGCCCAGACTCTGCTGGGCTCCGGCGATCCTTCCACCTCAGCCTTCCGAGCAGCCGAAATTATAGGCATGCGCTACCACGCCCGGCTGATTTTTTGATTTATTGTAGAGATGAGGTCTCGCTGCCCAGGCAGGTCTTGAACCCACAGGCTCAGGCAATCCACTCACCTCAGCCTCCCGAAGGCGCGGGATTACAGGCTGAGCCACCGAGCCCGGCTGACATACAAATTTTAATACAAGTGCCCGCCCTTTCAACTTTCTGGACTGTCCAGGGACAATGTTAGCAGGAGAGCACCATTCTGACATGGAGTTTGGGCTTATGCCTCTTCTCTTTTGGGAGAGTTGAATAATAACATCTCTCTCAAATGTGCAAAGGCTTAGTGAACGTATCTAAAAATGTTACTTGCCTGTAGGCCTTCTAAGGGCAAGAACGCTGGTTTATTTCTGCTGGATGTGGTGACAGAGGCCAAGGTGAGAGAATTGCTTGAGCCCAGGAGTTCGAGATCA
This sequence comes from Carlito syrichta, assembly GCF_000164805.1. Taxonomy (NCBI): domain Eukaryota; kingdom Metazoa; phylum Chordata; class Mammalia; order Primates; family Tarsiidae; genus Carlito; species Carlito syrichta. The sequence continues at coordinate 99,273 of NW_007255020.1, read as the reverse complement.
GCCTGGGCAACATAGTGAGACCTCATCTCTACAAAAAACTCAAAAAATTAGCCAGGCATGGTGGCACGTGCCTGTAGTCTCAGCTACTTGGAAGACTGAGGTAGATAAATCGCCCGAGCCTAGGAGGTCCAGGTTGGGTTGAGCTGTAGGTAGGCCACTGCACCATAGCCTGTCTCGTCAAAAGAGTAAGTTCCGGACTCAAAAAACCAAAAACAGAAACACAAGAATGCTGACTGATTTCTATGGATTGATTCTATGATTTCTATCTTCCAGGGCAGGGGGTCTCCTAGCCCCTCCCTCCGCTTTCCTTTTCAAGGAAGCTCCTCCTGCAGCTCTGTCCCCCTCTCCTGCTGTGGCATCAATTTTCCTCTTTCTGATGTTTCAGTATATAAACATGCCTTAATAGGAGCTATTTAAACAGACAAGACTCTCCCTCTGGGCTCCTGCCTCCCTTTAGCTCCAGTCCCAGTTCCCTGTTCCTGTTCCACCTGTCTCTGCTTCCTGCCTCAGCTTCCTCCCCCAACCCCCTTCAGCCACTCTCAGGCCACTGCCTGAATGGCGCTAGTCCATGGCCACCTTGATATGGAAAATGGCCAGTGGTCACCACTCTGCCTTTGTCCTTGCTTGTTCCCTGTCCAGCAGCCACTCTGACCTCCTTCTCACCCTGTGACCAAGCCAAGCTCCCTCCCCTCCAAGGCTTTCCACTTTCAGCATGGACCGCATACTCCCAGAATGCTGCACGGCCTCTCCATTCTCATGAGTCAGCCATCAATTTAAAGTTCTCTTCTCCAGAGAGGCCTCTACCACCTAGCTAAAAGCCGTCTTCCCAGTTGCTGTCTGCAACATTACATAGTTGGGCGATTTCATAACACTTATTGGCCCTTCAAATGATCTTATTTATTTGTTCACTGAAGCCTTCCTCCTCCTAGTATGTCATTTTCTCGAGGACTAGACTCTGTCTTGTTCCCTGCTGTAGCCCTAGCACTAGGAGTTGTGTCTGGCATACAGAGGTGCCCAATAAATGCAGTGTTTGCTGACTGACTGGTTGTTCACTACTTTTCAGTGTCCAATACAGATCATTAGAGTATTTGGGGCATAGATGGAGCTTTGGAGATCACCGAATCTTTTCTTTTCTTTTGAAGGTCAAGATGTCACAGCAAGTTGGTGGCAGAGCTGGGCTGTCTCAGGCCTCAGAAAAGCCCTGATGAAGGTGCTGCTGGTCCTAGTGGTGAAGAGGAAACAGGAAGCAGGCTGCAGCCCAGATGGATGAGGATGATGCGGCTAGGGCCGTCCTTCAGTTGCAGTGCTCCAGGTATGCAAACCTCCCATGCAAACTGCAGACAGGTGACCCAGAAGCAGAGGGCAGGCCCCTCAGGGCACGTGTCAGTCATGGAACAGTTCAAGTCTGCCATTTCATACCATTAAGGAAGGGCGCCTTTCTGACATGTGAAGGCCGTTTGAGCCTGACTAATAGTAGCCTTTGGATTATTGGGATGACACTGAATGCAGGGCTGGGGTAAGGGACCCTAGGACTTGCCCTGTGGGTGTCTGGGGGATGGAAGGCAGAAGAAGAGAAGGCCCATCCACAGCAGATGGAAGATGGGTAGCTGCCAGGAGGAAGGGGGCCGGCCAGTGGCGAAGGCCAGGAAGAGTCCTCTCCTTTTCTGCCTGTCGTCTGAATGCCAAGCATATTTCCTTTGTGATTATTTCTGTGTTCTCAAACAGGGGGCCTTCAAGTAGTGTTTACATAAACAGCTCGTTGGCAAGAACCACGCTGCTCTGATAGAGAGTGATATTCCCAGTGGGGGATTCCACAAGGCACCAACCTATCACTCAGGCCCTTCATGTGTGGGAAGGCTAAAGAAAGGAGAGAGCTGGCTTTGGAGACAAAGAACAAAAGGAGCTGCAGGTCTGGAAAAGGGAGAGAGAGCTCTGCCAGGAGGGGTAGGAGCATTGGGCCACCCACTCATTTGGGCACGTCTTGGTGTTTCTGGTGCTCCCCCTTGGGACTTGCTATCTATCTATCTATCTATCTATCTATCTATCTATCTATCTATCTACCTACCTACCTACCTACCTACCTGAGTCAAGGGTCTCACTTTGTTGCCCAGGCTGCAGTGCAGTGGCATGACCACGGCTCACTGCAGCCTCCCTCCTGTGCTCAGGTGATCTTTCTGCCTCAGTCTCCTGAGTAGCTGGGACTATAAGTATGAGCCAGCACACTCGGCTAATTTTTAAAATTTTTCGTAGCGATGAGATCTTGCTATGGTTGCCCAGCCTGGTCTCAAACTCCTGGGCTCAAGCAATCCTCTCACCTTGGCCTCTTAAAGTGCTGGGATTTCCTGCCCCCCCTTGGGGCTTTGTCTAGGAGCAAGCAGAGGTTGGCAGATGTGGGGTGATTGGGCGGCTGCTCCTGTGGCTTCAGGAACAGACAGGAAGCATCCTACTTCCTTCTCGTCCCCCTGCTTGCTCTGGCCTCTCCCTTCCTCCCCCACCCCAAGTGTTGGTGACCTGTGATGCACTCTGAGGGAGGTGCACTTACATTTCTTCTGCAAAATGCTCTGTCTGGCCCTGATAAAGGCCAGGATGTCGGAGTCTGTCTGGCTATCTCCGGTGAGAGGGACGGAAGACGTTGGCCTCTCGGGGATCCTGGGGACAACCACATGTCACACTTTACTGGATGCAGCACTTACCTTTCCAAAGTGCCTTTCCATTTTCAGTGACTGTTCTCATCCAGGACACTGGGCGACACTCCTTCTTCCTCCCTCCCATCTTCTTGTGGACCAAGCCTTTTATCATATAAATTGGGTCATGTCACTTCCTTCCTTAAGCCCTTAAGTGGCTTCTCATCACTCTCAGAATAAAAATCAAACTTGTCCCGTGGAGGCAGGACATTTCAGAATAGGCTCTGTGTGATCCGGCCCTGGGTTCCCTAAGCTCCAGCCACCCTGGCCTTCTTTCTGTTATTCGAATATACGAGGCTCCTTCCAGCCTCAGGGCCTTTGCTTTAGCCCTTTTCCCTTCCTGGACTGCTCTCCCCTAGAACTACACATGGCTGAAATACGTCTTCTTTCCCCTCACCACCACCCTTTCCTCACCACCACCCTTTCCATTCCCTCATCTCTGACTTAACCAAACCAACCCCATTTTACTTAGGGCCTGTCAACTCCTGCTACAACTTAGATGTGGTATCTTTTAGTGCTGTCTCACTGCACCTCCATCCCCCACAATGGCTTATCTAGTTGCCCTTAAGGCAGAGATTAAAAACAGAACCATATTTAGCTAAACTGCCCCAGAGAAAATAAACTACCTTTCCCGGCCTCCTTTGTGGCTACGTGTGACCACACGTGACCAGATTCTGGCTAATGAGATTTATGCATAGAAGTGTTGCCTTGGGTAGGATATCCAGGAAATCCCTAGGAAAGGGAGGGATGTTATGTGCCCTACTCTCTTCCCTTTCTCTATCCATCTTCCACATACAGCATGTCCCTTAAGAAAATTTAGAGCAGCCGGGCTTGGTGGCTCAGCCTGTAATCCCACGCTTTGGGAGGCTGAGGTGAGTGGACTGCCTGAGCCTGAGGGTTCGAGACCGGCCTGGGCCATGTGGAGAGACCTCATCTCTACAATAAATCAAAAAATCAGCCGGGCGTGGTAGCGCATGCCTGTAATTCCGGCTACTTGGAAGGCTGAGGCGGAAGGATCGCCGGAGCCCAGCAGGTTGAGGCTGTGGTGGCCGGAAGCGGCCACTGCACTCCAGTCTGGGTGACAGAGTGAGGCTCCAACTCAAAACAAAAAAAAAAGAAAAAGAAAATTTAGAGCAACACACTGGCCCGGCTGTGCCCATCTTCCATCCTCACACCTGTCCCAACATAGCAGTAGACAGTAGCCACTTCCTTAGAAGGCAGTGAGGACTGCACATGACAATGATCAACCATCCTTATAGATACTTTTTGGTGTGGGTATTTCAGCCCCAGCTGCAGCTCAGCCAGAAGTGCTAGAGTGGAATTGGTGGGCCCAGCAGCTGCGGGGAGCCTCTCAGTGTGCCTGGAGCTTGGGGATCTCAACGCCAGGCAGTTTTGGGAGAAGAGTAGGTCAGCCGGGTGAAGAAGGCGGAACAGCCATTCTAGACAGAAGGCACAAGTAATGTTGTGGCAGGATGCAGTAAATGCTCAAATATATTTCTTTCTTTTTTTTTTTTTTTTTGAGTTGGAGTCTCACTTGGTCGCCCAGACTGGAGTGCAGTGGCTGCTCCCGGCCACCACAACCACGACCTGCTGGGCTCTGCGATCCTTCCGCCGAGTAGCCGGAATTACAGGCGCATACTACCACGCCCGGCTAATTTTTTGATTTATTGTAGAGATGAGGTCTCGCTGCCCAGGCGGGTCTCAAACCCGCGGGCTCAGGCAATCCACTCACCTCAGCCTCCCAAAAGCGCGGGATTACAGGCTGACCAACCGAACCTGGCTCAAATATATTTCTTGTATGATTGAGTGAATAAACGCATGTAGCTGCTTCAGGATCGGCAGTTGGCCTCATGGCCATCACCTGGGATGGCTCCCACTAGCCCAGCGGCAGGAAGGGAGTTGGTAGCAGTTAAAGGTATTTCCTTTTGAAAGGCAAGTTGCACCTTTAAAGACCCACTAGGCGCTGGCCACGTTTTGTTTAAGAAAGGCCAAATGGCCCAGAGACTGGCCATTTCAGGGAAATGGAAAAGCTCTTATCTAAAGTCCCCCTTCTGAAGTTGACGGTTAACAATCCTGCAGTTCCTGGAAACCATTTGTTCTTTGAAAAATCTAATTTTGCTGAGTACAACCTTGTAAAATTCCAAAGGAAGTATGTAATCACTCAGCACGACCCTCTCCCTTACTTAAACAAGGGTATAAGACCCCACTTCTGTTCTGGGGCACTCGATTTGGATGCATTAGACCCTCAGGTCCACTGGGATGGCCAGTGTAATAAAGTGCCACTTCCTATGATAGTCTCGGTGTCACGATCTCTCTATTTTACAATGTGTGCAGGGGAGAGGCCTCATCCTCTCTGCTTGGCCCCGAAACAAAGGCTTCTGGACTGTGAGGTAGGCTGGGCAGCTCTGTATTCTGCTGGGTGCTCTGCAGGTGGGGAGTGGGCAATGTTGGAACCAACCTGGGCCAACTCTACTTTTATGCCCCCCAGCTACATCTATCCACAAGAAGGTGTGAAGCAATTGTATGCACCAGGCCCCAGGGACCCTGGGAGAAAAATCCCCTACCCTTTGAGAGGGGATTCCCAGGGGACCAGGGCAAAGGCTATCCAGGGGCTCTGTGGATAAGGGGCTTCTTGAGGGGAGGGGACTGGCCTTGTAGGCCCACTGCACCCACCACAGGGACTGTCACAGGTGTCAGAGGGAGGAGGAGACCACAGACCTGTCTTCCAGGGGCATGCTGGTGCTGCTCCATTCCTGACTGTGTTGGCTGGGGCAGGGCGAGGGCAGGATTCTCCTGGCATTCACGTCACTGCAAAACACAAACCGACCATAGCAAAAGGTACAGGGAGAAGTCTGTAGAAGAGAAACTCAGAGTGTGCATTTAGAGGCTGTTGTGGACTGAATGTGTCCTCCTCATATTCATAAATTGAAGCCACAATCCCCAATGTGATATTTGGAGATGGGGCCTTTGGGAAATCATTAGGTTTAGATGAGGTCCTGAGGGGAGAAACCCCCATGAGGGGGTTAGTGTCCTTACAGGAAAAGGATGAGAAACCAGACCTCTCTGCTGTTGAGGACACAGCAAGAAGGAGGCATCTGCGAGTGAGGAAGGAAGCCCTTACCAGGAACTGAATCTGCTGTGCTTTAGACTGAATGTTTGTGCCCCCCCAAATTCATATGTTGCAACCCATCCCCCAAGATAGTGGTATTGGAGGTGGGGCCTTTGGGAGGTGATTAGATCGTGGACTTTGAGTGCTCGTGAATGGAGTGAGCTCCCCTATAAAAGAGATCTCAGAGAGCTCCCTTGCCCCTTCTATCATGTGAGGATAAAAGACGAGGGCAGCGTCCATCAGCTAGGAAGAGAGCCCTCACCAGACACCAAATCTGCCAGCACCTTGATCTTGAACTTCCAGCTTCCACAATTGTGAAAAATAAATGTTGGTTTTTTGAGCCATGGTATTTTGTTATATCAGCCTGAGCAGACTAAAGCAAGAGCCAAGAATCCTCTGTCTTGCATGATTTACACATGAATCTTCCTTGTTAGAGAACTGCATGTATTGGCTGTGGAAGTTGAACAACAAACGGCAATGACCACAACAGTCGTTTATAGACACTGTCTACAAGCCAGCCCCTAGGAAAGTGCTCTGTTAAACAGCATGCCATTTAGTCCTCTCAATGGCCTAAGAAGTAGATGTCATTATCCCTGTTTTGTAGATGAGAAAACTGAGGCTTAGAGAGGTCAAAGAAATTCTGAAAGTTACCCAGCTGGCAAGTGGCAGAATCTGGAGGTAATCGTGACCCTGTGGGGCTTCAGAACCTGCGCCGCAGCCCCAGTGCTTTATTAATTAGGGTCAACTCTGCGGTGTTCTAGGAAGCACATACTGACTTACCTGAGTGCCCGGGGTGGCTCCAGCTGACCGACTCCATGGGCCCTGTCAGATCTGACAACCCACCAGATGTAGCTATGCCCATTTACCAGGCTACCTGACGTGTGCTCCTGGAGTCAGGGAAGGGGCCATGCTCATGGGTGGGACAAGCAGTTTGTCAGCCTGTGGAGTACCTGGCTGCATGCAATGGAACCCAGAAGGTCCTCTTGGGAGGCAAAGAGGTGTGTAAACACAGCTCATTCCACGTGCCTCTGATGGCTAGGTCCCAAGTCTAAGTCTCCTACATTGTGCTGTAAGGACTCAGTGGTGTGACCCTCTTCCTTGCTTTGAGATGGTCCTGCCTGGAAGAGGCCTAAGAGGTTGCCTTTTGCAGTTTGGGACACTCAGACTGAAAGGCAGGCTAGGGCTCCAGATAGGTGAGCTTGTCCCACCAATGAGTACGGCCCGTTCCCCATCTGCAGCCGTCTGTCCTCCCATCTCAGCCAGCGGCAGGGCCTCCTACCCTGGGCCTTCTTCCATGATCAGGACCGTGGGTCAAACAAACAGGAGAGGAAATCAGAACTTGGGGCTTCTCCCCTCCTCCCACTGCCGCCCATTTCCTAGCAGTGCAGAGACTGTCTACAGTGCCCTTGGAGAGTGGGGAGGATCTCTGTGCGGGCTCTGAGGAGGACTCCTGTAGGACCAGAGGCTGCCACAAGGTGGCAGGCTCCGCAAGCTTTCCTTTGGAGAACAGTGGCCAATTCTCAGGGCTCCTGCAGAGCGGTTCCTGGCGTCGGGCTGGAGAAGGGAAGGAGAAAGGGCTGTCCATCTTTCAGGTGCTTCGATTATAGTGGGTCAGGGTCACCTTGGAAGCCGTAGCTAGTCTGCAAGGCCAAGTCATCGGCGCACAAATGCCTCACTGACTCACTGGTTTCGCAGCGGAGCCTTGGCTCAGGTTCCAGGGAGAGTTCAAAGGTGCCCAACTGTTGGGGACTGGGAGCAGGTGCAAGAGGAGGAGATGGGGGCAGGGCAGAGGGGCGTGATCACGCAGTGGCAGACGGGGAAACCTGGCGCCCTAAGCAGGCCCAGCTGCCCTCCAGTGGCCTCCACTGGCTCCTGCAGGAGGATGGCGAAAGGGAAGGCGGGGGATTCTGAGGGAAATAAGTACCCCAGTCCCTAAGCTGCTCCAACGTTCTTGGATGCCATGGACTTCCCGTAACTCTCGGGGTTGTACCACGGATGGCCTTTGCCCTCTCTCTTTGTCCAACCAGGTTTTGACACGGAATTCATTTCTCATGTGGACATCCCTCTAGACAGAGAACACACCAGCCATCAGAATGAATTATCTTCTTTTTAATAAGAACTAATAAGCAATATTAATAATAATTAGGCCTCCTGGGTTGCCAGTGCGAATGTTTAGTTGGATCAGCCTTCAGGATCTGAGCTCCCCCAGAGAAGTGATGAGTCAGGTTTTTTCAGGACCTGACGAGCAGGGGACCAGTTCCACTGTGCAGTGATTCCACATGAGCATTCCCCGAGCTCAGGTGGAATCGGCTGTTTGGGCTCTCTCTCATGCTGCATGGGAACACTTCTCTGCTCATAGAACTACAGTGTTAGGGGACCTTGGCACATCTCACAGATGAGGTGAGGGGATCCCAAAGTGGGGAGTGGCTTGCCCAAGGGTGCCGCTTGGAAGAGCAATGACTGAGATTCATGTGGTTAAAGTCTCAGCTGAAGGGACTCTTCCAAGGTGACCGATGATGGTCTGAACCTTCTGGAGCCCAACTACAGGGCTAAGGGTCTCTTGTGAGCACATCCAGGGATTCTCTTTAAATCAGGATACCCGAGAGTGTGCAGGAATGCCGGGGCCAGGACAGGTTCCACAGGGTGGAGGCTGGGGGAAGGGCACCATTCTGATGAGTGGTTTCCTAAGGACACCCTCGCAGGCCTTGGCCAGGGGTCACTTCTTAGACCTGGGCCATGGCAGACACAATCTTGGAGATGCTGCCAGGCTGTCAGGCTGGCAGGTAAGACTGACAGCAGCATGGACAAACAGATGAGTGTGGTGAGTGACAGCCTTGGTGGATGGGGAGTGAGACAATGGGAAAGCACAGAGCAGGAAAAATGAGCCAGGGAATTCGAGGGGGGAATGAAGGCAGGCCGGGCAGATGGCGGAAGATGGGAGGCGGGGCAGAGAGAGGAAGGAAGAAGAGCTCCACGCGGAAGGGGATCGTCTCGGTTTAACTTGAAGTTCTTTGTGTTATGAATCACAGAGTTACATCTCATTTCCTTTCGGGGCCTTGGTGTCCTCATTTGTGGAGCGAGGGGGTTGAACTTGACTTTTTTCAACTGAAATGGCGAGGGCTAATCATAGGATGTTTTGGGTTTCCCCTCCTTAGGAGACTAGCCTTTTAAGGAAAGGAAACTTTTGCTCTTTGGAAATCCCAGCCTCTTGGGAAAAAATCAGACTGCGTGGACACATCAGAAGAGTGGATACCCCAAGCAGGAGGACCTGGTGTTGGGAAGAATATAAAGAAAGCGTGTTTGTTTAAAATATTACAGAATATGGGCATAAATGCCAATTCCTACCACACAGCATCATGTACACGTGTCCCTAAAGGGCAGTCATGGATGCAAAACAAAATTGCTGTAAGGAGTGAAGGTAGTGACAGGGCTGGCAGGCCTGGGTTCAAGTCCTAGTCTCACCAAGAGTAGTTGGGTGGCCTGGAGCAAGTGATTTAATCTCTGTGAGCCCAAGGCTTTTTACATGTAAAGTGGGGAGCAATGATATTTCCTCACCTGTTTGGTGCCTGGCCCATACGGACCTTCAAAGAATGACAGGGGAAATAATTCCAGTAAGAGAAGAAAGCCATGGCTGTCTCCTCTGAGCTTACCCTCCACTGCAGACTGTGCACAGGGAATGGCTGAGATGCCATGATGATCTGGGATAAGATCTCCTCCCTGCCTCACCCTGTCAGAGCTCTCTGGGCTAATCTTTACTGCCAGCATTAAAAGGCAGGCGATGTTTTTGTCACCAGCAGAGCGAGCCCTGAGACCTCGCTCCCTCTTCTGAACTCCAGCAGGGACACTTTTTTTTTTTGAGTTGGAGTCTCACTCTGTCGCCCAGGCTGGAGTGCAGTGACACGCATGCTCACAGCCACCCCAGCATCGACCTTCTGGGCTCCAGCGATTCTTCTGCCTCAGCCTTCCAAGTTGCTGGAACTACAGACGCATGCCACCACGCCTGGCTATTTTTAATTTTATTGTAGAGACGAGGTCTCGCCAATTTGCCTGGGCTGATCTTGAACCTGTGAACTCAGGCAATCTACTCACCTCGGCCTCTCATCCCAGCCTCTCAAAGTGCTGGGATTACAGGCTGAGCCACTGAGCCCGGCCCCACCCATGAATCTTAGCACTCACACTACTATGGGGGAGGAAATTTGGGGGAGCCGGCCACTCCCAGTTGAGCTGTCTTGACAAATGCCCTTCAGGATACTCAATAATCACAAGGTTGGAGCATCCAACCAGAGTGCTGGCGCCACCACAGGTGACAGAGCTGAACAGCACCCCACAGCCTGCCTGAGAGCAGCCATCTTCCCAAAGATTCTCCTTCCAGTAGTCAAGCCCCAGGGGGCTTGGGGTGGGAGCAGGATTTTGGGGAAAGCTCCCATGGGTGATCTAATGCACACCTTTGAAGTCCAAGGTTCTGAACTTCAGGATTAAGGTTTTCTTGGCAAGCGTGCTCTATTTCTACCTTATAGCCTCGGGTCTAATGACTATATTTATTGAGCTTTTTTGTGACACCGCTGGCCATCACAAACACACACACATGCGCGCACACACACACACACACACACACACACACACACACACACACACTTTAGTGTTTTTGAAGCAAAAGAAAAGTTAGACATGGGACTTCCTATTCGGAAGGACATTTCTACCAGTAGGAGTTATGCAGGAGATCAGAAAAGCGGCTGGGGAGATAACACTGAACCTCACAGCTGGAAGGACCTTATTCTCCCATGGCAGACACACGAGGGACTCAGAATGGAGTCAGAGCCAGGACTGGCGGAAGCTCTGTCCTCTTAGTTGTGTACTTCAGACATGCTCTGTGGGGTCCCGGTTTTTTTTTTTTTTCAGGGGAGGGTGGGGGCTCTGTGTGGGGAAGGAGTCAGGTATATAGAGGTTGCAAATACAAATTCACTTTCCTCTAAAAGGTTGGCAGGTGCCCAGGTGAACACACAGGTGGGCCAGATGCAGAACATTAATGCCAAACTGCCTGCATTGCCCTGCAACAGTGCAGCTGCCTAAGGACATTGCTTTTTCAAATTTTAATTTTTTGTAGAGACAAGGTCTCTCTGTGTTGCTCAGCCTTGGCTAGTCTTGAATTCCTGGGCTCAAGCAATCCTCTCATCCCAACCTCCCAAAGTGTTGGGATCACAGGCGTGAGCCACTGTTCCTACCCCATTGCCTTTTAATTTTGTTATTATTCTTTTTAATGAAAAGACTATTTCTTAGAGAAATTTCAAGTTTACAAAAAATTGGGCGGAGAGTACAGAGAGTGTCCACATACTCCCTCTTTCCCCTTTACAGTGTTCCCTATGTGATATCTTGCATTAGTTGGTTAATTTGTTACAATTGATGAACCAACATAGACACATTTTTACAAACTAAAGTCCACAGTTGACACAGAGGTTCACTCTTTATGCTGTAGTTCCATGGATTTTGACAAATGCATAAAATCATCTATCCACCATTATAGTATTACAGAGCATAGTTGCACTGCCCCCAAAATTCCCTATGTTCCACCTATTAATTCTTCCCTCCCCACAAATCTATGGCAATCACTGATTCTTTTACTGTGTCCATAGTTTTGCCTTTTCTAGAATGTCATGTAGTTGGCATTATGCAGTATGTAGTCAGATTGGCTTCTCTCTCTCTCTCTCTTTCTTTTTTTTTTGTAGAGATAAGGTCTCACTATGTTACCCAGATTGGTCTCGAACTGAACTCTTGGGCTCAAGCAATCCACCTGCCCCAGCCTCCCAAAGTGCTCAGATTACTGGCATGAGACACAGTTCTTGTGCCCAGATTGACTTTTTTCACTAAGCAATGTTGTATTTAAGATTCCTTTGTGACCTTTTCATGGCTCAATGGCTCATTTCTGTTTTTCTTTTCTGAGTTGGGATCTCACTCTGTCATCCAGGCTGGAATGCAGTGGCATAATCACAGCTCACTACAGCCTGGACTGCCTGGGCTTTGGCAATCCTTCTGCCTCAGCTTCCTGAGTAATGGGGATTACAGGCACATGCCACTACACCTAGCTAATTTTTTGATTTTTTTGTAGAGATGAGGTCTTGCTACGTTGCCCTGGCTGGTCTCAAACTCTTGGACTCAAGCAATCCTCCTGCCTTGGCCTCTCAAAATACTGGAATTACAGTAATGAGCCACTGCACTTGGGCACCATTTCTTTTCATTGCAGAATAATATTCCATTGTATGAATGTACTACAGTTTGTTTATACATTCACCTTTGGGAGGACTTCTTGGTGGCTTCTAGCTTTTGGCAATTACAAATAAAGCTGCTGCAAACAATCATACACAGGTTTTTGTGTGGACACTCATGTGGGTAAATACCTAAAAGTGTAATTGTTGGATTATGGTAAGATTACGTTTAGTCTTGTAAGAATCCATTCACTCTGTCTTTCAAAGTGGCTGTACCATCTTGCATTCCCACCAGCAATCAATGAGCGTTCCTGTTGCTCCCCATCCTTATCAGCATTTGTTATTGTCAGTTTTTTGGATTAGAGCCATTGTAATGGGCTGTAGTAGTGTCTCACTGTTGTTTTGTTTTGTAATCCCCTAGTGATATAGGATGTTGAAGATCTTGCCATGCACTTATTTCTCATCTGTATATTTTTTTTGTTGAGGTTCTCATTCCGATCTTTTGCCTGCCTTTTAATTGGGCTGTTTATTTCTTACTATTGAATTTTAAGAGTTCTTTTTATATTTTGGATACAAGTTGTTCATCAGAGGTGTGTGTTATAGATATTTCATCCCAGTCTGTGGCTTGTCTTTTCATTCTTTTAACAATATCTTTGTAGAGCAGTGTTTTCAATTTTAATAAAGTCTAACATCCATTTTTTCTTTCATGGATCCATGCTGCCTTTTAAAACACCAAGCTAGCCAAACAAAACACACTGTGCCAGTTGTTGACCCTGGGCTTAGGAGCTTACATAAGAGATATTCCCTAAAACTAGACACAAGCTGAAGTGCTAGCACTGGGGGCCAGAGTAGTGATGTGGGAAAGTCCAGGAAAAATATCAAAATGTCAAGCTGGGGTAGAGGGCTCACCGACTGGCCTTAAACAAGTTTTTTTAAAAGAATAATTTTAGATTTATAGAAAAGTTGCAAAGAGTACAGAGAGTTCCCACTTACCTAGCTTGCCCTTTTGTGCTTATTTATGTTAGCAAAATACATTTGTCACAATTAGTGAATAGACGTTGGTACATTATTTTTAACTAAAGTCCATCTTTTGTCTGAATTTTCTTAGTTTTTACTGAATGTCCTTCTGTTTCAGCATCCCCCAGGATGCCACGTTACATTTAGTCTGCGTGTGTCCTTAGGATCCTCATGGCTGTGACAGATTTTGAGAATTTCCTTGTTTTTGATGACCTTGACATTTTGAGGAGTGCTGGTCAGGTATTTTGCAGAATGTCCCTCAGTTGGGATTTGTCTGATATTTCCTCATTCTTCAACTGGATTGGCGTTATGGGTTTTTGAGAGGAAGATCGTGGAGGTAAAGTGCCATTCTCACCACATCACAGGTAATGTCTGACACCTTTTTTTAAAGCTCTATTTTACATTTTCAATGTGAAGGCTCAGAGACCCTTCAGATCCAAAGGATGGCTCCCTGGTGTCAAGACGGAGTTCTCACGCATGCTGCCTGTCCTCTGGCCTGACAGCACTGAGTCTCAGGGATGGAGGATGGCAGGAAGCAGGCATCATAGGCTCTACTCCCATGTGGTTGGAAAGAGACCGTAATGTCGCGTGTGGGGTGGTAGAGTCTACCCTGCTAGATCATCCTATTTATAGAAACTGGCTCTGACCACCTTCATGTGGTATTATGGGAGGCTGCCCACATCTCCTCTGAAACCTTGCTAGGACAAAGAGCCCCTCTGTATCTTGGCAGGTCAGCCACACTCCCATCCTATCATCAACACCCTCCTCCTTCCCAATCCCCCATTCCTCTTCCACACTATACTCCCCTCCCTCTTCCACCAAGGCCCTCCTCCCACTCAGGGGGCAGGACAGGGCTTGGTTGTTAAATCACTTGTCTCTTGTTACCACGGCAGTGGGTCTACTGGCTGTTAGAGTGAGAGACTGAAGGGGTGTGTGCTCAAACAAATTTGAAAACCACTCGCCTGAGTATCCACAATTGACTAAACAGTAAAAATAATTCATCTTTACAGATCATACGGCCTATAAAAGAGACATTTAGAGCTGCAGGAATGGGTTAAGGAGAGGGGTAGGGAGCTTTTTCTGGGTATCCCAAGACTCTTGGTGAGTTCTCTCCTCACCTTTTGTTACAGAGAAGCTGGGGCCGTTCATGTTGGGATTCAGATGTCTGAGTAAATGGCTTCATGATATCAAGTGAATTCACTGCTGGAGAATTCACCTGTGGGCCCAAGGAGTTTCATAGTGTTAGCATGAATCTAATGACACAGGAAGATATTCTTGGCGTAATTCTCAAGGGAGACAAGCTAGCTACAAAATTGGTATATACATTGTATATGGCAATAAATATACCTAGACAGAGTAATGACCATATTGATGGGCACCATAATATTCACTTTGGATGGTAGGATTATGGATATGTTTGATTTATTCTTTGTGTTTTTCAGTGCTTTCCAGGTTTTCCAAATTGAGTATCTGTTACTTTTTATAGTTAGCAAAAAATGTTTAAAATGCTATCTGACAGTTCTCCAGAAATCCTTTCTGGCTGAGCTTCTCCTTGTCCCAAAGACCCCCTCCCAGAGTCAGGAGAAAGCCACTGAGTACTTCATGTGGGGAAACAGCTCTTCCGTGGTACCCTGAAAGCCTCACGTGTCTCCACACAGGCCTCAGGAGTAAGGCTTGGATCGCAGTTCATCTAAGCCCTGGCCCTGGAACAGGAGAGCCAGGAGGCTGGTGAGTAGTTGCTACAGAGCTACTTTCTGCTTGCCTCCCAAATTTCCGGGAGGCTGTTCCAGGACAGTTTCTCATGGCCTCCCTTGTTCTGTTGGGGTTTTGGGCCCACTCAGGGTACAGACACAAGCCACAGAACTCTCAGGGGTGGCATGGCATGGGATCCTCCGCAGTAGGGTGTCCCACCATCCCTGTTGTTATCTTGTCCCTTTTGTTTCAGTGACATCCTGGGGGACAGGGCACACCTGGAGCTGACACCCTTGCCTACTCCGGCTTTCATTGTGTAAGTAAAAAGCTGCCTGAATCTGTCAGCCTTGCCTGGATACCTCCAGAGTCACACTGGATGACCCTGTTTTCCCATTCAGTGGCTGTATGCTCAGCGCTAGCTGTGGCCTCACTCACGAATGAGCCTACCAGGAAGCGCTCTTAATCCAGAGTCCATGGACAGAATCCAGGGGCTCTGCGAATACCCTTGGCTTCTACCTGAAATTTAGCATTTCTTTCACTGATGCATGTAGACAACCAACCACAGCAGTATTAGCAATACCTGTGACCTTGTTACCTAATAGAAACCACACATATTTTAATGTCACGATACAGTTGGTGCAGAAAGCTTGCATTTGTCATTACTCTGAAATCATGGTAAATATTGGGCCTACCCCTAGATTTTTAAAGTGGTATATAGATTACTATATCATAACTTTGATTTTAAATATTTTGATAATCGTATTTCAAACTAATTGATTTTCTTTGTTATTGTGTGCATTTAATTTGATCCAAATATCATTTTCTAATGTCCTGTCACATGGCCACTTGGTAACACACTGGTCATTACTTGGCTGTGTGCTTGGACAAATGCCTTCTGTGGTTCTCAGTTTCCTAGGTCTCACAATGAAGGGGTCAGCCTGTTAATCACTAGGGGTTCTGCCAGCCACACAAGTGATATGATTATGTTCATTTTGTCACTTCTATTATATCACAGCTGAGGAGTTACACAAGGATAATCAAAGCTGGGATTTTATACTAACACTTCTTAACAGGCTATTTTAGCCTTTGTAATATTGCAGAAAATGTCTAAGAACTTGTCTAGGAAATATGCAAAAATTTATCTGCAAATATGTTTTGAGTAGACAACTAGAAACAACCCAAATATTCAACAACAGGAGACTGGTTAAATGAATATAAATATATCCATATGATGGAACAGTAACAGCCATTCAAACAAAGCTATAGAATAAGAACATGGAAAAATAGTCATGCTATACAATTAAATCTTAAAAAAGCCATTTGTGATACAATCAACACGATTCTGTTTTTTATAAAAACATAGGAATGAATATGCATAGAAATAAAGACAAAATAATATAATCTAACATGTTAATATTGGCTATTTCTAAGTGGAGGGATTACAGTGATTTTTACTTTCTTCTTTGCTTTTCCACATAGTGACATTTCTATAATAGATATGCACATATATATGAGACTAATAAGAAAAACAATAAATGTTGCCTGTAGGCTATCACTGAAGAATATCACACAAAGCAATAATTGCAAACTCTTGGTTTTGGAGAGCTATCCCTCACTTTTTCACGCATCAGGTGGTTACTTGAGGCACAAGAACAAGGAAATAATGAACCTCAATCTTCCATAGTCCTTGCTACTAAATGAGCACCTGCTTCCCGAGTAGGGGCTGAGAGCATGTGGGCCCGTGGGCCAAACCTCCCGTTCTGTCTCCTGACAGCCCCTTGAGGGCTGTATACCTGCTTCCCCCAGCCGCTCTGATGTCCCCAGACCATACCTGAAGGTGAGCCGCCTCCTCTGTCCACCAGGCTTCAAACTCTTTCTGCAGCTTCACCTTGGCTTTGTCCATGAGCAGCTGCAGGTGCTCAATCTCCACCTTCAGGGCTTTCAGGCGAGTGAACATTGTTTTATACCTTTGGTGGAATCAAAGAAGAGTCAGTGTCCTGCCTTCTTGAGAGCACTGGTGTGGAGGCAGGGCTGTAGATGAACGGGACCTGTGCCCCAGCAGCCTGGCAGCAGTGCCCTGGCACCTGGGGACTGTGACATTATGGAAAGCTCACTGAGGCTGGGATATGGCTCCAGGGTCTGAGTCCATCATAGAGGAGCAGATTGAGGCATTTTTGTCCAGTAGGCCCAGTGAGATCTGTGTGGCAGATGAATAACCCTTCCTCCAAGAATGGGAACTATCATTTTTGAGCACTTACCAAGGGGCAGGCATTGCTCTAGGTGCTCAACATACATAAACTCATTTAATCCTCATCATAATCCTATAAGGACGATACTATTATTATGCTCTTATTTTACAGATTTGGAACTTGAGACATGGGGAGGATATATAACTTGCTCTACGGCACAGAGTTAACAAAGGAGCCAGGATTTTTTTTTTTTTTTGAGTTTCACTCCATTGCCCAGACTAAAGTGCAGTGGCACAATCACAGCTCACCGCAGCCTTGACCTCCTGGGCTCAGGTGATCCTCCTGCCTCAGCCTCCTGAGTAGCTAGGACCACAGGTGCATGCCACCAAGCCTGGCTTATTCTTTTATTTTTGTAGAGACAAGTTCTTGCTATGTTACCTAGGCTGGTCTTGAACTCCTGGGCTCGTGCAATCCTTCTGCCTTGGCCTCCCAAAGTGCTGGGATTACAGTGTGACCCACCATATCTGGCCAGAGCCAGGATTTGGGTGATCTGGTTCTGGAACCCATAGTCTTAACTGCCTCACCATTTGTTGGGTCACCTTCAAGCTCAGGATCAAACTGTATAACAAGTTTGTTACTGCATATAGTATGTTGGTTTTGGGACTGCTACGATGATTCAGAAACTGTTAGACAGGAAACAGTCCAACAGTCACGCTGAAGAGACAAGTTGGCCTCTGAGGTGATGTTGAGACTGGAACTGTGGCCCAAGGGGACAGGATGGCGGTGGAGTAAAGACACGAGACTGGGTTGGAAAGAGACTGGGGAAAATATGGAGCGAGGGAGAAGGTGGACAACTGGGGTGTGCCCCAAGGGAGTGAAGAGCAACAGTGGCCCTGTGGGGTAGGGCAGTCAGGGCATTCTGGGAGGAAACAGTGAACTGCTGTCTGGAGTGACCTGGAGACCAGTGCCGGGGACTTTGCGCTCCTGGGTTTGTGAGTGGGGGGTGGGACGCATGCCAGGCCAGCTGCATTGCAAAGACACCATGGGCTCCTTGAAACAGAGATGGTGATTTATTTAGGATTGCCAGAGCCTTCCCATGGCATGGAGGAGACAACACATATGGTGAGTGCACCAGTAATGATGAACTAAACAGTTTGACTGTGGTGTTGAGCGAGAGTGCTTCCATGCTGCGTATCAGTAATGGCCGCCTGCCTGTTTATGCTTGAAGCTCCTCTCTGTGTAAGTAAAATAATTTTGGGACCTTAAATGGCTACATGAGGGTAGGATATTCTCAGGACTCCGGGGGGGGGAAGCTGGCTAAAGCCATGGTGTGAAGACCACTGTGCTTATACTTTTTGACTCCCCTAGGTGGCAGCAGCAGACAAGCCCAGATGCTTCCCAGACCTGGGCTGGCCTGCTCCGCATTCTAACCTCACATGGCCCAGGATCCTCATTCCTCCTCCTTTTACTATTTTAGGACCAGGCTGCTGCACCCACTTTCTGGAGTAGCTTCAGCCCTAGCCTGGGGGCTGGTCGCTGCTCTGCCTTGGCACCTCTAGGTCATCTTTGAGGCCCTGGGAGGCTGGGTCAGGCTGTGTGTGGCAAAAAAGGACAGGCACCTTCTCTTTTCGTCCTCCAGTTGTGATCGTAGTTTCTCTTCTTGCAGGTCTGGCACTGAGGGCACAGCCATGTTTTCTGAGATTCCTGTAGGAGGAAGGTGCTGATGGTTATTCCAACGAGGAAGAAAGGTACAAGGAAAAGTGTGACATTTAGGGCCGATGACAGAGTTCAAGTGCATCCCAAGATCAAAGATCCTGTGCATCCTTCTGGGGCCTCTGGATGGCAACCTCTGCTCGGTCAAAAGCTCACCCCCACTGAGAGGAGTGGTTTACAGGATTATACTCTCCTGCTGTGCCTTCCAACATTCAACATCCGTCCCTGGAAGGGAATTCTTTCCTACACCTCTACTGATCCTTTACTCTAGAGTTCACTCATTTCCTCTTGAGGCTCCAGGGAAGATGCAAAACATTCCCCATCCTCTGAGAGAAAACCCTTCACAGACCAAGAAAACCTCTCTAAACTGTCTCACATCTTTCTCTGCACTAGCGGAGAATTTCTGGCCTCAGGATCATGTCTCCTGTTTTTCACTTCCCTCTTCAGCAGTGGTTCTCAAGCCTGATTAACCCAGGCGTGTGCATGCGCAACCAGGACTGAGAACAGGCCTTGGCGGCAGGACCATGGCAAGGCCTGGAAGAGGACTGGGCGTGTCAGTGGTGACCAACTGGGGCCTGCATCCTGGGTCCTCACCCCTGCCTGGCCCCATGTTGTTACCACTGACTGCCAGGTTGCCTGCTCAGGCTAGTGTGCTCATCTGAAGCTGGTCCATTCTTAGCCTGGTATGTGGGGTCTGTTTATCTTCTAGGAGTGTCTTTGTGGTTGCACTGCAATTCTTAGCCCCATAGAAGACATTTTAGAGGTCATACAGCCCTGCTTTTTACTCTATGTAGGGGAGAATGAACATACTGTGGTACTGCTGGATGCATGTAGACTTCAACCTTAGAGTACTATTTGAGATAAGTAGTATTATTCTCATTTTATAGATAAGGACATTGAGGTTCAAAGAGTTTAACCTGCTCAAGTTACCACCCTAATTTCAGAAACCTGGGTTTGTTTGATTGCAAGGGACTTGGGCTCAAAAATCCCTTCTGTAATATTTCTGACAGATGGTCATCTGCTTTCTGCTCAGATACTTCTAGGGATAAGGAGCTTGTGACTTTGTAGGATAGCACATTTCATTGTGGATAGCTCCGTTTCCTCTTACTTTGAGCTGAGTCCTTCCCCACTAATTTCTTTTCGCCTCTAATTTGGCTCTTTGGAGCAGCATACCATGTCCTTCTTCTTAACTTGGTGGTCCTTTAAACATGTAAACAGCAACAACAACAACTACATGTGTCTGGAGAGTTTTTCTCAGGTGGACTCTGCCCAGTTCTCTCATCTGAGGTCTCAGTGACGTGGTCACTTTCTAATTTGTCTTAAGGATAAAGCCTGGATCTGGACATAATACATCAGAGAGGTTGGAAAGGTACAGGGTAGAGAAGGACTCCTACTAGCTTTTAAAAATTTAGGTTCTACATTTCCATAGCAGGTGAATTGCTAATGATGACCATTTATTGAGTGTTTTCTCTATGCTAGGTTCTGTTGAGTTCTGCCAGGCCCTGGACTAGAACCTCTCCCTAAACTTGTTGCTAATTCTCACAATGATCCTGAGAGAAGACATTGCCCTCTCATTCAGTTAGATTATTAGTTTCAGAGAGGGCTGCAAATAACCCAAGTTCACCCAGTTAGTAAGTAGTAGAGCTGGAATTTGAACCCATTATTTTCTAGTTCCAAAGAGCAAAATGTTTATACCAGCCAGCTTCTCTATCACTTTTGTGTTTTTTCAGTGTCTATCATGGTTAGTGCCAATTAAACTTGTGGCCCGTTTAAACACTTCTATGCTTTTTTAATGAATGATTGTCAAAATGCATCCTCTTTCAGTGTGAATGTCCTTGTCTCAAAGGCAATGCTTCACATTTATTGGAGGTCTAGCCTGCGGAGAGGTCCCTAGTCTGTCATGCCATTATTCTTGCCCTTTGACTCCCTTACTGATTTGCCTTTTATGTCATTAACTCATTGATAAGTTTGCTCATGGGATCATGAGTCTGTCCTTGATCTCCAGGTACCTAACTAGCCCCTCTTCCTTGTGTTGAACGACAAGTGTAAACCGACTGAGCAAGTGTCTTATTCCGTAGTCTAAACTCAGGAAATGCAGATACCATGGACTTCTCACCTGAACACTACACTGTCTTCTGTGTTGGTGCATTTCATTGGCCCTTAATGAGGTAGACTGCTTGTCCAAATTCCCATAGTTCCCCCCAAGTCACAGGCACAGGAAGTCCTTGAGGGCGAGGACTGGGATCCTGTGTATTCTGTATCCCCCCCAGTGCTTTGTCCACACTCCCTGTCTAGGGTGCACTTGATGCCGTACATGTTTGCTGGTCCAGTCTTCTCTGAAAAATGGCAGACGTGATAAACAGACATGTGAAGGAAATATCTTTACATCAAACTGGTAACAGGAGAAACTTGCATGGGGCAGAAGATTTCCTAAAGTGTCAGAAATGGGCATGGTCCGCTGAGAAAGAAACATTGTGAATCTCTGCCTTGGAACACTTTTGACCCTACCACAAGGGCACCCCTGAGAAAGTCAGTGAAACCCAGCTCTGTGGTGACTGGCTGGGTGTCCTCCCATCAGCAGAAAGCGTGAGAGGCGAGAGGCTGCAGGAGCTGAGCGAGGGAGGGGCTGCTAGACTCGTGTGGGGATGTCTTATCTGGCTGGCGGAGGTGGTCCCTAGGCCTTCGAGGAAAGAAGGTAGGAGGGAAGGCCGAGATGGACTGGTCTGCTCTGGGGAGGCTGTGGCTGTCCCGTGGGAATGCTGAGCCTTCTGCAGGAGACAGGCTCTTGCCTCACCTGTGGCTGGCTGTCTTTTCCTTGGGCATCTTGCACCTTCCCTGGCAGATCACAGAACTGCAGGAGCCCTGGAAGAGTGTGGGTGTTCAGGGACCTCCAGGCAAGAGCATTCTGAATGCAGCTAGCACAGCACAGAAAGACAACACCCCTCCCACGTGTGGAGTCCTTTGGGCCCAGTCCCTATGCACCGCCTCGCTCAGCCTGGGCACTCCAGCTGGCAACGATCACATCAAAGGCACCCCTGAGTCAGGTGGCCCAAGGCTTAGGGTGACTAGGAGGCTGTGCAATGTCATAAAGCTACCAGGTAGCAGGGCCAGCCTTCGTATCCATGTTGAGTCATTCATTCATTTACTTTACAAATGCCTATTGAATGTAGACTATGTGTCTGCCCCTGTTCTAGGTCCCAGGTCTGCCCTGAGAAGGTGGATTCCAGCGGGCAAGACAGACACTCAACCAACAACAAACGGAGTCTGCAACATAGTGGCAGGGATTAAAATGTGCTATGAGGAAAGACAAAGCTAGGCAAAAAGAGTGAGGATGACAGGGTGCAGGGCTGCCATGTTAGGGAGAGGGGCCGGGGGCCTCTCTGAGGAGGCGACATTTGAGCAGGGACCTGAAGGAAGAGGAAACTAACACACAGAAATCAGCTACAGAGTGTATAATAGTACATGTAAGGGGTCTGAGGTGCAAGCCTGCTTGGTGCATCTGAGAATAATGAGAAGGCCAGGTGCCTGAGCGGTTGGTAAGAGAAAGACTGGGGAGAATTGAGGTCAGTGAAGAAACGGAGGCCAGACCCCAGAGGACTTTGTGGGCCACAGTAAAGACTTTGGCTTTGAGAGAGATGAGAGGATGGAGGGTTTTGAGGAAAGGAAAGGCTTCAATCTATTCCTTTGATAGCTAAGTCAGGTGTCTTTTTTGCTGATCAAGACAGAGCTACTCCAAACTGAAGAATAGTTCATGTGGGGTGGCGCCAGGAAGCCGTGGGCCTGTTGAAAGGGTCTGGGAAAGAAAGCTAGGACAAGGGACCTTGGAGAGCCGGAATGAGGGCATGGAACACCCCCACGACAACAGCTACCCACGTTGCCAGGACAACCGAGTGGGCCTGTTGCCCAAGGTGATGTTTGCTCAGTGAAATGCATGGCAGCCTCACCGGACACAGCCTCTGGCTGCTTCTGATGTGTTCCGAGGTCTGGCTCATCAGTACCCTCTGGAGAGAAATGGGGGCTGGGAACTCAAAGGGAGGCACACAAAAGCAGCTAAACAAGAACAGAGGGGGAGGGGGCAGCTAAAGGGCATGTGAGCTTTGTAGGTCTTTGTCCCCACTGGGACTGTGGCCAGGGACAGAACCTCCAGTCACCTGACAGGAGGCACAGGGAGCCCTCCTTTCAAGGACAGAGTTCTGGCTGGGACAGCAGCACAGGAGGTCACAGTCCTCAGTGGCCTGTGAGGTCACACCACTCATCTGTGGGGGCAGCTGGCTCCAAAGCAACACAAAAGCAAGAGAGAAGCGTTTCATTTTGAGGCTGCGGCTCTGAGCATCACACAAAGAGGAAACCCTGAGCCGTCCAATAGCTACTGGGACTTCAAGCAAGAGGTGGGAGTGGGGGGAAGGCACAGTCCCAGACTGACCTTGTCTCTGGAGTTGCAGGTGTTTTGGAATTAGCAGTTCAAGGACAAGAGGGGGGTCTTGATGGGAGGGCCCGCTAAGATATGAACCCCCCCTCATACCTAACACAATTTCAACTGGAAAGGTCTCTGTACCATCTCTTCCTACTTCCCCACACCCTCCCCTCACTCTCTCTCCCCTACACGGTTATCTAATGTCTGAAATGTGCAGAATCATTTCTTTGGTTCAGTGATTCTCAACTGGGGGTGCACATCAGGATCAATTAAGGAGCTTGTAAAAGCACAGAGACAGCTGGGCCCCATTCCAGACCTACTGAGCTAAAATTTGTTGGTGGGGTCTCCTGGTGATTCTGATGCCCGCCGCCCCTTGTTAAGAAACACTGCTTACAGCCCTGAGCCCAGTTTCAATGCAAGGACCCTGTGCAGAGGCTACTGAGACTATAAAACCTGCAGAAGTTTAGGCAGGATGGTATGTGGGAGCCAGCAGGTCCCCCATGCCTTGGGCCCAACTTCCAGACCTTTGGGAGTCAATGGAATAAGAAGGAAGGGGCTCAGGGGTTTGCAACAAGGAAGACACACTCTGTAAGGTTGGAGCTGCCTGAATTTGGCCTGATAAAATCTGAATAACGATATCTGCCACATGGTTGCTACATGGGTCATGCGTGTTGTCTTACATAATCTCCATAGCTCCTACTTCAGATGGGGAAGTTGGGCTCTGACAAGGGAAGTCATCTGCCCAGGATCATGCTGCTGGTAAGCAGAGCAAGGGTGAGAATCCAGCTCTGTTTGACTTCAAAGCTGGTGCTTTTTTTCCTTCATAAGTGCTTGCAATAATGAAGGAAGCCACAGGGCAGACCATTGAAGTCCGTATTGACTTGTTGCTGGTATTTGAAGGTGATGCTCTTTTCCATGAATGTCTTTCAGATCTGGAGCTGGGGCTGAGAGAAAGACTCAGCGTCTTCCCCAGGTGTTGGCCTGTGAAGACTGCCCTCCGCTAACTGCATCCCATGACCTGTGCCCCACTCCTACATGGCATTTTCAGCTTGCCAGCTGGGTGTGCAGAGCTGTCTGCCCATTGGAGTCTGCCGCTCTCCAAGGTCAGCCCATGGAATAACCGGGGCCAGCCCGTTCCATCTTCTTGACTGTACTGGGAGTCTGAGGAAGATAAGATTAAAATTTCCGACCAGGCACCCAAGCCAGAAGGGGCCCTGTGGGCTTCTGCAGAGCAAAGGCTGTGGGCCCACATGGCTGTCACCCAGCCAGTGTCCTGTGTGGGAGGAGGTGGTGAGTTATGTGCCTCCACTGTGGCAGACAAGACATCAGAGCTGGGAGGCATTCCAGCTGGTTGTCTCGGCTCTCAAACTATCCAACTAATGATTCATTTGCTCAACACCCACTCCGGGCCTCCTTGGGGCTCCACTGTCTCACAGAACCATAGATCACTCAGCTTCACCTTGTTTGAGAAGTCAAAGTGTCTATTCTTACGGAGATTGATGGTATCAGTAGCTCAATTGCCACAATGGTCAGTAGCTCAGAGGCAAAGATTCAGGCTTTCCAATTAGACCATCTCCCGTTTAATGGCTCAAATTTATTGTTGGCTGGAGTCATCGCACACTGACAGGTGCTCAGTGTTGCCATCCATCTTGGTGTTGATTTTGTGCAACATCTTTGTGGTCCATGGTGTGCCTAGACTTAAGGGTGTGTGGAATGACCCCATGGACACACAGCTGCACCTGATAATTTCTTGGGCACATCCATCCCCACTGCCACAGGCCTTGTGCTCACCATCTCTATCTTCCCTTAGAAAGACCAGGGCACTCTCTGGGAGAGTAAATGGCCACACTTTAGTATCATCAGACATGTGCCATATGCCTGCTTGGAGCAAAACACAGCCCCTGACACTCCCCTCACAGAAGGCCATCTACCATCTTTTCCTGTGTGAATAATCCTCCCCTACTACTACTCTGGGCCTCTTTCTCCAAGACCATACCCCCAGGATGGTGACCTCTCTCCTTTGGATATGTTCCTTCTCCCCCACCATGTTCCCTGTGGAGGATGCAGACCATAAAGTCAGAGGGTCAGTGTGCACTAGGGTCAGTCAGCAATAGAGGAGATTCTAAGGGCATATGTCAGGAAATGCATTGCTAGTCCCATTACTTGCTTGAGCTTGGCACACTTTCCCTTCTTGGCCACCTCCATTCAAACTGGAGTGCTCTCTCATCTCTTTCTACCATCCCAGATCCATCTTTTTGTTTTCAGTCCACATTCCTCTCAGCACAGCCGGTCAGAACCTGGCACAGTGACTTCTGGATCCCACTGACAAATCCCTCTCTTTCCCAGGCTCACAGATTCTCTCTCTCCCAGACTGCCCCTCAGAGGCAAGCCCATCCGGAGGGGCAGTCTTCCAGACCACCGTGACTTTCTCACTTCTCCATCGCAGGTATGCTCATAGTTCTGAACTCAAGGTTTCTCTCAAAACCCCAAGTACCTTGGCAATTCTCCCTCCAGTCCCTTCAGCCTCATGGACTGATAGTGACCACATACTTTGGTCTCAGTGGCTTTTCAGACATTAGTTAGAGCATTGACATCCCTAAAACCTGATTATATCTTTATCATACTGAACCCAGCCACTGTGGAGTGTTTCTCAGCGCACATGTGACCTTTGGGGGAGGGCAGTTTTTCTTGCACCAGTGAGTATGGGCCTTCCTTCTATAAAAACCTCTAATGATGATGGTTCTGTCAATTCTCTTCACTGACTTATTAGAAAAATTTCAGGATTTTTTTTAGTTGGGATCTCACTCTACTGCCCAGGCTGGAGTGTAGTGGTACAATCACAGCTTACTGCAGCCTCGACATCCTAGGCTCAGGTGATTCTTCTGTTCCAGCTGAGTAGCTGGGATTATTGCCATGTGCCACCACACCTAGCTAATTTTTTGGTTTATTGTAGATATGAAGTCTTGCTATGTAGCCTAGGATGGTCTTGAGCTCCTGGGCTCAAGCAATCTTCCTACCTCGGCCTCCCAAAGTGTTGAGATTACAGACGTGAGCCACTGAGCTCGGCTCAGGAGTTTTAAGAATTGAGTTGAAGATCCTTAATAAAGCTGCCTCCCCCTACTTTTGGGAAGCACACTTGCTGCTAGCCAATTTGTAAATTAATCTGTTCATTTGGCAATAATTTATCATATACTGGAGTCAAAAGTGAGTTATAAGACAGACCACACAGTAGAACTGGCATATTTTCAAAGTAAAATGGCAAGAGCTGACTAGACAACTAAAAGACTCACATCAACATTAGAACAGGGCCAACACAAATGCTTGCTGAGAATTCCCTTAAGAAGAGCTAGCAGTTTGCCTATGCCTACCTCATACCCCTTGTGTGAAGGTGCTTCTCTCCCTCGGAGGCAGTGAGAGAGGCTTGGAGGAGACCACCCAGAAAGCTTGACAAGAATTTTTGGGGATCTGTGTGTGTGTGTTGGATAGGGGGTGAGAAGGGTCACGGTGCACTGACATCTGATGCCCACTTGGGAAATCTAGAGGGTAGTACATGGGCTGATGATCTGTTAGGAGCAAGAGCAGAGTTGCTGTGTTCTTGTTGCCCCATCATGGGTTACAAGCATGGCGGACAGTCAGGCTAGGGTCACCTTGGCTCAGTGGTATGCTGGTAAGTGTTTAACAACCAGCTCTCTGGAAGAAAAAGAGGCAATTTATAACGTTTGCCAATTTTTGTGTTGTAAATTCTCCCGTCATGGCCAATTTCAATCTATCAACATGATGTTCCTGAATTTGGAGCTGGGAAGGGATGCACAGTCAGCCCTCACGACACAGTGGGAGCTGGATCCAGCATTCTACTCAGATCCTCTGGCAACTGCTTGAGACTTAGATCTTTTTTAACAGGGCCACCTACAGGGGAAAGGGGACCCCAGGAGAAGGAAACCTGGAGGTGGACCACAGGATGCCTGGAGCCTGTGTGCTGGACCTAGTCCTAGTCCACTGGCTTCTTCATTCTCTCCTGCCCTCCCCCCTTCCCTCTGTGCCCTGGCAGATGGGTTGCTACGACAGTGGGCTTCCTTACCCTCTGCCTTCTGGCTGGGCTCAGTCAACAGGGAATATCAGCAAGCAATTGGAGGCTGGCAGGAGAGAGAGAAGCTGAGGTATTTCTTTACTCTTCCTATCTCTGCAGGGGTCATGAATTGGATGCACTCTTGACCCAAGGCCACAGTCCTGTCAGATGACTTTTCTGCAAGGCCCTTTCTGTCTTCAGATGCCAGCAACTACTTGCTCCTTTTGCCTCAAAGGCCTAGGGACAGCAGTGCTTTCTGACTTGCTTCTTACTGCCTCTGGGTTGCTGTGCTCTCCCTTGTGATTTCCCTATATTCTGCTCATACCTTTGGAAATTGGTCTGTATTAGTCCATTTTGCATCGCTATAAGGAATACCTGAGGCTGGGTAATTTATAAAGAAAAGAGGCTTATTTGGCTCATGGTTCTGCATGGCACCAGCATCTGCTTCTGGTGAGATCTCAGGAAGCTTACAATCATGGCAGAAGGTGAAGGAGGAGCAGGCGTGTCACATGACAAGAGCGGAAGCAAGAGAGAGAGAAGGTGCCGGGTTCTTTGAAACCATCATCTCTCATTTGAACTAACAGAGCAAGAACTCACCCATCACCACGAGAACAGCACCAACCCATTCATGAGGGATCTGCTCCTGTGACCCAAGCACCTCCCATCGGGCCCCACCTCCAACACCGAGGACCAATTTCAACATGAGATTTGAGGTGATAAACATCCAAACAATATCAAGGTCTATTCAATTCTCCTCACAATACCTAATTTGAGTACTGCCATCTGCTTCCTGTTAGGAACCTGACCTCGGTTCAAAGTGGGTAAGAAACTGTCTCTGGATTGCCTGAACCCACAGGTTCAAGACCCGCCTGGGCAGTGAGACCTCATCTCTACAATAAATCAAAAAATCAGCCGGGCGTGGAAGCGCATGCCTGTAATTCTACTTGGAAGGCTGAGGCGGAAGGATCACCGGAGCCCAGCAGTTCGAGGCTGTGGTGGTCGGGAGCGGCCACTGCACTCCAGTCTGGGTGACAGAGTGAGACTCCAACTCAAAAAAAAAAAAAAAAAAAAAAGAAACTGTCCCATAAGGTGCATTCCCTCAGGTCAAGAGATCTGTTGGTGAGGGATCTCCAGAGACCCAGGAAAGTACCCCAAATGAGGAAGAGTGAGGTTTTTTTTAAAGTTGTGGGGTACAAGTCAGGATTAGGTACATCAGGGGTCTATGTACAGGTGAAGTGTGGGCCTCCCACTGGCCCTCACTTCCTCTGGTTTACGATCAGGTACCTTTAGTGATGTTATGTGCCTCCCTGCCCCCTCGCCGGCAGTGTCCCACTACTGCTGATTTCTTTCTTGTGGTATTGTGATAAGTGCTCAGGATCCGCTTATAAGTGAGAGCATTCAGTTCTTTGTTTCTGTGATAGGTCATTGTGTATGATAGACTCTAAATTCATCCAAGTTGCTGTGAAGTCCATAATTTCATCCTTTTTATGGCTGTGTAATATTCCATTGCATATATGTACCACATTTATTTTTTAATCCAGTGATGGGCAACACGGTTAGTTCTATGATTTTGTTATTGTGGATAGTGCTGCAATAAACATGTGTGCATAGGTATCTTTTTTGTAGAATAATTTGAGTTTCTCCAGGTATATTCCCAGAAGGGGGATTGCTGGGCCATATGGAAGGTCCATTTCTAGATCTTTTAAAAAGCACCACACTGTTTTCCATAGAGGTTGTACTAGTTTATATTCTCACTAACAGTGCTGAAGCATTCCTTTTTCTCTGCACCCATGCCAGCATCTGTTGTTTTTTGATTTGTTAATGATGGCCATCCTTACTGGTGTTAGGTAGTATCTCAATGTGGTTTTGATTTGCATTTCTCTGATAATTAGTGAGTCTGAGCATTTTTTTCATGTATCTTTTGGCTACTTGTATGTCTCTTTTGAGAAGTGTCTATTCATGTCTTTTGCCCACTTTTTAATAGGGCTGTTTTTTTTCTTTGGTTCTTTTGAGTTCCTTATAGATCCTGGATATTAGGCCTTTGTCAGACATACAGTTAGCAGATACATTTTCCCATTCTGTGGGCTGTCTTCCTGCTGTCTTGATGATTTCTTTTGCTTTGCAAAGGCTTTTCAGTTTGATGAGGTCCCACTTGTCTATCTTATCTCTTATAGCATGGGCTTTTGTGGGAGGAAGAGTGAGCTTTGAACATCTACCAGGCCCAGAGAGTCCAAAGTCACTTTACCGCAGTATCATTCAAGTAAGATCTTTACCAACAGTCTTTCCTTCCTTCTTTCTCTCCTCTAACCCCTTCTTGAGGAAACAGCCTCAGCAGGTTGAGGGAGGAAGTGAGTTAGGAAGAGAAGAGTTAAATGTGGTACATCACACAATGGAATATTATGCAGCCATAAAGAAGGACAAACATATGGACTTAGCAGCAACTTGGATGGATTTAGAGTCTATCATACTCAGTGATCTATCACAGAAACAAAGAACAGAGTACCATATGTTCTCACTCATGAGCAGACCTTGGACAATTATCATAATACTATAAGAAAGGGATTGACAGTAGCGGGAAACTGCCAGTAGAGGGAGGCTGGGATTGGCAGTTGAGGGAAACTGCCAGGGGAAGGAGGACACACCTCATCAACAAGGGTACTTGTGTAATGAACACTTGTATACCTAACCCTGAATTGTACTCCACATCTTTAAAATAAAAAAAAATTAAAAAAAGAAAGAGAGGAGTTGATGACCATACTTCTTTCTCTCTGATGGTTGGCCTTAGCTGGGGTAAGAGAGAGAAGTCTTATCTCTGGGTGAAATTTGCATTATTAAGGCTGTTACAATATAAAATGACCAACTTGTTGTCTTTTTGTTTTGTTTATAACTAACAATGAATGACCAATTCAATTATGGAGTTGCTCAACTTCTATCCAGGTGCAGAGGAAGAACTCCCATGAGGATTGAAAAAGATAGTGGGAGAACAACAAAAAAGTAACTTCCATGAGTGCTTCCCTGTGTCATTCAGCATGTCGGGCATGGCATCTGCAGCCATTCTGTCCCTATCGGAAATTACAATGCATCTGGAGAAGAAAATGAGAAGTGGTACGTTTTCTGTGTTTGCCTTTAAGTAAAATGATCCTGACATAAACAGTAGTGAGGAGAATTAAGATTAATCAGAAGAACTGAACTGGGATTTACTTTTTACTACCACTTCTTCTATCACAATGATTCCACGGAAACGGTAATTTTTATTTGATCTATGAGCCCTTGGGATCTCATCCTTCATAGAGTTCAGGGAATTATTATAAACCATCCCAAATACAAAAAGTCCAGAAAATGATATAAAGAACACTCGTGTACTGTCTCCATATTTTGAAAAATCTAAGTAGTTTGCCACAGTTGTTTCAGCTTTTATTTTTAAAAAGAACATTACAGAATTAGTGGAAACCTCCTCCACAATCCGCTATCGCCCCTCTCCAAAAATGATACTATCTTGATGGAGGTGCATAGCCTTTTTCTTTGGGTTTTTAAATTTATATTCTTACTCCCTATGTTTAATTCCCCTTAAATATTACAGAGCTATTGTTTGATCTTGAAGGAGGTCGCATAGTTGTTCCTTTTGTAAATATTTGTTGGACTGTACAGCTGAATATACCCAACATATGCATGCTTTTATATATATACTTAAAATATATATAGGTGTACAGTGTATATATATATATATATATATATATTTAAAGCATATATAAAGCATATATAATATATATGTTTTAAGCATCTTCCTTTACTTATGTTATCTTTCATAATAAAAGGTAAGAAGCTACCACTCTCTCTCAACAAATAGAATTGAATTTTTAAAAACATAAATAGTATCTATAATTTCACACATTATAGATTCCTTTACCAATTTTCTTTCTTTCAATCATCATTGTAGTTTTGAGATTTATTCACATTGCTACATGTAGACCTAGTTTAAACTCATTTAAAATTTTCTACGGTATTCCATTGTATGACTATAATCATAGCTACAGGTCATTTATCCACCCCCTTACTGGGAGATCTTTGGGTTGTCTCTTGTTTTTACTTTTGTTTGTTTGTTTGCTATGATAATAAAAAGGTTACGATGAGCATCTCCTTAAACATGCATGTGACATCTTCTTGAGTATATGCTCCTAGGCATGGAATTGCTGGGATGTGGGGTTTGCATATCTTCAGCTTTACCAGATATTGCCAGAATCATCCTCAAATGGTTGTTCATAGACTTTAACCATGCAGTTTATTTCTCCCTTCTTTTCTTTTCTATTCCCCCGCCCTTTTTTTCAATGGAACCTGCTCTGTTCTGACTTGGAGTCACTTACTCACAGCTTTGCCCCAAAGTACTCCTACATTAGATATCCTGTGTGAGCTCCTGGCTCTTTACAAGAGCTCCCTGGTGATCTCCCAGATAGATATTGGTATTTAAAAAAAATACCACTTAAAGCTTTTTGTTGATTATTTAGAACACATAGCACCCATCATTTGTAGTTCAGCACAGTGAACCCTGCTTTCCTGTTGGTAGGTCTTTCCCAAACTCATCATTAATTTCTCTGGGGAGATGGGAAAGACGAACCTAGTTTCATTACATTTGCAACAGAATGTTCCTGGGAAAAACCAAGACCTTTCTAGGGCTGAGATTTGCCAAGCACAGATGGTGATTTTTATCATGTGTAAGAGAAAGAGAGGACAGATGGAGGGGCCAGTAATAATACATTCCAGTCTAGCAGACAAAGTCAAGAGGCTAGAATTTTGCCTTCTCTATGTTTAGTCAAATGCCTAATTTGTTCAAAGTAGCACACGTGATGTCTGCACATTTGCATGATGAAAAAATGGCTCTGGCAGCTGGTAACAAGATCATCAGTGATCAGGTGCTCAAAGAAATAGATAGCCTCTTTTGGGGCTTGATTGCATTTTTGCAAGAAGGAGTAATCAATGGTGCCTGTGAGCAAGTGTGGTTAGAGAGATGTAGTGATTATGGATTGTGATGACCTTCACCAACTATGCCAATTAGTGCTGGTAGCTCAGAACCTATGGTTGGCTCTGTGGCGAGGAATCTGAAATAACCTCTGCTTGCTGATGACTTGATCTTATATATATAAACCCAAAAGACTCATCAAACAACTGTTAGAACTGATACATAAGTTCAGTAGAGTTGTAGGATACAAAATCAGTATACAAAAATTAGTGGCATTTCTATATACTAACAACAAACTGTCCAAAAAAAATTAAGAACATAATTCCATTAATGATAGCAACAACAGCAACTAAAAACAAAATACAGAAAAAAGTAGGTATAAATTTAACTAAGGAGGCAAAAGATCTATATACTGAAAACTATAAAACACTGATTTAAGTGGGATAATGTCTGTGTTCATGAATTGGGAGAATTAATATTATTAAAATGTCCATACTACCTATCCACAGCAATCTACAGATTCACTGCAATCCTTATCAAAATCCTAATGTCATTTTTTACAGAAATAGAGAAAACAACTCTGAATTTCATATGGAACCACAAAAGATCCTGAGTAGCCAAAGTAATCTGGAGCAAAAAAGAACAAAGCTGGAGGCATCACACCCCCTATTTTCAAAATATACTACAAAGTTATAATAATCAAAACTGCATGGTACAATCATAAACAGACTAATGGAACAGGATAGAAAACCCCAAAAGTAAACCCTGCATTTACAGCCAATTGATTTTTGACAAAGGTGCCAAGATTATACAATGGTGAAAAACAGTCTCTTCAATAAATGGGTTGGGAAAACTGAATATCCACATGCTGAAGAATAAAATTGGATGCCTATTTCACACCATATACAAAAATAAACTTAAAATAGATAAAAGGCTTAACTATAGGTCCTGAAATTGTAAAACTACTAGAAGAAAACACAAGTGAAAAGCTCCATGACATTGGCTTGGGAAATAATTTTTTGGGGGTATGACCCTGAAAGCACAGGCAGCAAAACCAAAAATAGACAAAGCTCTGCACAGCAAAGGAAATGATCTACAGCATGAAGTGACAAACTACAGAATGGGAGAACATATTTGCAAATCATTTATTGGATAAGGGGTTTACAGTCAAAATATGTAAGGCACACCAACAACTCAACAGGAAGAAAATAAATAGCCCAATTAAAAAGAGGACAAAGGACTTGAACAGACATTTATCGTATGAAGAGATACAAAGTGGCCAACAGATTCATGAAAAAAATGCTTGACCTTACTCATCATTAGGGAAATGCAAATTAAAATTACAATGAGCTATCACCTCACACCTGTTAGAGTGGCTGTTATAAAAAAGATGAAAGATAAGCATTGGTAGGATGTAGAGAAAAGGGGACCCTTGTACACTGTTGGTGGAAATATAAATTAGTACAGCCACTATAGAAAATAGTAGGGATGTTCCTTGAAAAACAAAAACTAGAACCACCCTATGATCCAGCAACCTCGTTTCTGGGTATATATTTGGAGGAACTGAAATCAATATGCTGAAGACATCTGCACTCCCATGTTTGCTGCAGCATTATTCACAATAACCAAGACAAGGAATGAACCAAAGTGTCCATTAACGGGAATGGGTAAAGAAAATATGGGATATATATATACAATGGAATACTATTCGGCCTTAAAAAAGGAGGAAATGCTGTCATTTGTGGCAAAATAGATGAACCTGGAGGACTTTATGCTAAGTGAAATAAGCCAGGCACAGAATGACAAATACTGCAATGATCTCACTTATATGTGGAGTCTAAAAAAGTTGAACTCACCGGAGTAGAGAGTGGAATGGGGGTTATCAGGAGTGAAGTGGGAGGAAATGGGGAGATGCTGGTCAAAGTGAACAAAGTCTCAGTTGGACAGAAGGAATACGTTTTTGAGATCTTTTGCGCAGCAGGGTGACCATAGTTAATAACAATGTATTGTATATTTCAAAATTGCCAAGAGTGAATTTCAAATATCTCACTACAAAAAATGACAGGTAGGTGAGGTGATGAATAAGTTAACCACCTTGATTTACTCATTTCACATTGCCAACGTATATCAAAACATCACATTATATCCCATACATATCTACAATTATGATTGCCAATTAAAAATAATATTTGTAGCGCGATTTATGTTCCTTTGAATAAATTCCCAGAAGTTGGCTTGCTGGATCAGAGGGTGGGCCAATTTTTAGTCCTTTGAGAAAATGCCACTATCGCAGACACAAAAAACCGGGTACTGCATGTTTAAGCAGGCCCTGATTACTGGACACACAAGCACAAAGGTGGGGACAACTGAAGCTGGGTGCAGCTCAGGGAGGGAGTGGGGAGGAATAAGGGCACACAACTGCACACTGAGTTCTAGGGGGAGAGAGGGCTTGCTAGAAGTCCAAACCTCACCTGCACGCAATTTACTTATGGAGTAACTCCTCACCTGGACCCCACAACTCCAAAGTAAAAAAATACATATTAATTTTGAAAACAAAACCAAAAAAGGCGGAGAAAGGACAAAATCCGTTCTCTCTGAGCTGGATCATGCGTCTTCTCCCGCCCTTGGACATGGGCACTCCTGCTTCTCAGACATTCGGACTCAGATTGGGACTTACATTTTTGGCTCTTCTGGGTTCCAGGCCTTCAGGTTTGGACTGGAACTGCATCACCAACTTCCCCTGGCCTCTAGCTTGCAGACGACAGATCATATTAGCCTCCATATCACATGAGCCCAATTTCTCACAGTAAATATCTTTCTGTATATCAGTATAGAGCCTATTGGTTCTGCTTATCTGGACAACCCTGACTAATACACAGGGTGAATGCTCTTTTTACTGAACCACAGTTGCCGTTCAAGACTGGCACCAGGGCTGACAGAGACTCCTGTTCTGGTCTCCTGAATGGCTGATGAGGGAGCCGGAATCGGCTCAAAAAATCTGAAGCCTTGGAAGAGAAGTGGGGTGGGGCTTCTTTTGATTCCCAGCCTCTCTTTTGAGCCTGGAAATCTGGCCGAGGACTTCGTGTCACTGAAGCTGGCCCTATATTCACAAACAACTGTGAGTTAGAATCAACCTAAGTGGTGACAGGTTATCACTAGTGTTTCAGAACTTCCTGAGTTCTTTTGAAACTAACTGAGATGTCAACTCAGCCTTTGGGGCAGCTGCTTCCTTTACATTCTACCTAATTCCAAGGAGTCAACATTTTTATCATACATTTCTGAGAGGATCAAGACATCTCTAATTCATCCAGGTGCTTGCATGTCTTCGCACCAAGGTTGCAAGTGTTTCTGCAATTGCAAAGAGGTAACACTGTAGCACTCATGTGTTAGAGATTCACTTGTTCATCCAACAAACAGTCAGACAGCGCATGCCAGCTGAGTCTCAGGGGCTGTGCTGGGGATCACCCGGCCCAGTGGCTTCATTTTACAGATGTGGGAACCTAGGCACCGAGTCCTGTAACTGCCGGACACGTCTTTAAAGCAAAAATGTGATAGCTTTCACTGATTTATTCAGGAAACGCTTATGGAGGACCTTTACAGTGTGTCAGTCATTGTGCTTGGTGCTGGGGGAAGGAGGATGAGAGATTACATAATGACTGTCCAGTGTGACAAGTTCCATCATGAAGGTGTGTGCAGAGGTCTGTGAGTCTAGAGGGAGCCGAGATAGCTTTGGGGAAAGGAAGTTTTGCCTCTTGGCCTTTGGAAATGTTTAAACAAAGTCACAAGTCTGAAGGCAGGAGGATGTATTAAAAATTGCCAGACTCTTTCTTCAAACACAAATTTCACAAAAAGACAATCAGAAGTTGTGGCTGAACTGTAATGTGTGGAAATCTGGTGACCCTGTCGTTTGCACGCTGGATCCCCTCACTCTCACCTCGTGGTCCCCAAAGGGCTGTGCTGACCATGTAGGTCCAACAGAACCCATTTTGCAAAGGGCTAGGCTAGGTGATGCTGGGAGGTCCCCTTCAGCTCTGTCTCAGTCCGTGGCTTCTCTCCACATCCTGGGATTCCTGGCTTCACACAATGGATCATACCAGGCACTCTGTGAAGCTTGGGGAATAAAAGGCGGACAGACTGGACTTTTTCTTCCTCTCAGCTTTGTTGTCCCCAGGTGCAGAATTCC
Source organism: Carlito syrichta (assembly GCF_000164805.1). NCBI lineage: Eukaryota > Metazoa > Chordata > Mammalia > Primates > Tarsiidae > Carlito > Carlito syrichta. Next base: position 63,052 of record NW_007255020.1, on the reverse strand, counting down.
AAAATGCATTTCAAGATTCAGTCTTAAGCAATTTTACATCAAATGGCAGAAAGTGGCATCAACAGCCGAGGCCTGTCTTTGAAGAACAACAGGGATGCCACAAGAGGTCACTGTAGGAATGCTGGTTGGGGAAAAAGAGCGCCTCAAAGGACCGAAGGACGACAGTACAGTGAAATAGGAAGTCATCAGTTTTGTGGTCTCTCCCCACCCTCCTTAAGGCCCCTGCAGGGGATCCAGAGCTGTCTCAGCCTGATTTCCAGGGTCAGGTAGGGCACACTAGCTGGTGGCAATCCAAGCCACAAGGGCCTGTTCTTGGGGGCTGTTTTTGTTCAAGAAGATCTCTGTTCCTGCGGCAGTGAGGGAGGTGGAGGGGGAGGGGAGGAGGACTCATATATCCAAGTAATTGTGAGAGAGACTTGACACCATTTGAAGCCTGTCAATCTTATGTTTGTGGATATTTTCTCTTTATTTATGAATCATGATTAGTATTGCTATCTTCTAAATCAGCATATGAAACATACCTGCAAGTAGAGGAAATGGAATGCTCCAGTAAATTATGTTTTCACAGAAGTTGGGTCAAGGGATAAGTGCAGAGAAGGTGTGCTGCTTCTCAGCATGCATTGCTTGTGTCAGGCATATCTGTAAACTTCTCTAGGGCTGTGACCCTACCACAGAACGAAATAATGGACTGACCAGTTACCCCCAGGGGACCAGGCCAGGTCCATGTGGTGTGTAGTGGAGTAGGGGGCTCTCTGGGGCAGTCTCAGATCTAGCTGGGCAAGATCTAACTGGGCAATGTCAGCCGCAGGTTTGCTCAGAGTCGGCCAGGAGGGCTCTAGGGTCCTCCTGGGTTTGGGCTGGAAGTGTGTGCCCCCAACAGAAAAAAACCTAGTGTAGGTGTGAGGTGAAGGCTTGGGGTGGGTGAGTGGGGTGGTACAGATTATTTCCTCACCCGTCAGTTAGCCAATGCTGATAGACTTGAGTTAGTCCTGGGAGCTTCTTTGTCCTAAAGGCCTCTTTGAGCAACACTTCCTTGCTCAAAAATGTTCAGTGGCTCAACTGTCAAGCTCAGGTTCAAGGCTGCCAATGAGCTGACTCAGCCAATCATGTGAGTCTGTCCCTTAACTATTTCAAGTCATCCCTCCCAAGACAGCCTTTCTTCCCTACACACACACACACACACACAAACACACACACACACACACACACACACACACACACCCCCCACATGCCGCATATATACATTCCCCCCACACATATACACACCACATAATATCATAGACACATTCACATGTGGGATACATACCACATATACACATTATATAGATCAACACACATCACACACACACATACAAAATACCCATACCACACATACACCACATGCCACGTATACACACCACACACATACACTCAGTAAGCAAAAAGAGAAGCAGCCAGACTTACACAGTTTACATATACACACACACACATACACACACACCAACTAACTCAAACTATTCCCCACTCTTCCCCGTGATTATGAATCCTGCCCGTTTTTTAAGACCAAGCCTGGGCCTGTGGTCTTGATGACGGCTGTCAGGGGCCACTCCTTCTGGTAAATTCCCAAAGCTCTGATGACCTGTCCCTTTCACCTGACACATTTTTCAGGTTGCTTGGTAGGGTGATGTACCTTTTAAATTTCAACCACAGGCACTTTGCTAGAGTTTTGATTGTGAACTAAACAGGATCCAGTTCTGACCAAATATTGCTTAGAAGAGATGTTTGAGAGGGGCCACAGCCCATGTTCCTGGGGCTGGATTCTCCCAGTTTTATTCCTACCTTGTGCAACCATCAGAAAGTAGAGTACCTGGATCCTATTATCTGGGCTGCTCACATAAATGCTTTCTGTGAGTTATGCTTTAATGCCAGGCCTCTAGCTTTTATAGAGGGTCGATACAAGAATCATCTGGTTGAACAACATTTCGGTATCTTTTGTAAAATTGCAGTTGAAGACATTGTTCACTGTGTCACTCTGTGTCCTTTACACAAGGATCCACACGATAAATTCTGGCTTGTATTTAGTTCCAGGAAGAAATTCTATTTCTGCAGATAAATTAGTTAGTATGCTTCCTGCTGTCAGAAAATGAAAACTATGTAACTCTGGCTGCTTCTCTTTTTGCTTAGTGGCTAGACAAGAGAGAGCCGAATTTATTGCCTGTGTGTTGTAATTTGCTCAGCTGTGGGGTCCAAAAGCACTTACGCCTTCTACTTCTTTTAAATGGACTTATTTTATTTTATGTTCAAATGTCTCATTGTACTTTTGCAAGATGTGTGAGTCTGGAAGTCATCTGGGGAAGCATTCACTTGGCCATTGATTTGGCCTATTTATTGTTCATGCAGGCTGCTAGGGATACAAAGATGGATTTGACTGCACCCAGCTTTCTAGGAGCTCACATTTTAGCATGGAGAATTGCCATGGAAATAAATAATTACAAAACAAGATTGCTGCTCTCACAGAGATGCACGAGGTTGGAGGAAAAGCAGACTTGGGGGCGAGGGGCCAGGGAAGTTTTCATCGAGGAGGTCAAGGTTGAATTGGTTTTGTGACTATAAGAGGAAGAGGACAGAGATTGGGAAAATTTATGTAGCTGAATCTGAAGCTTAAAAAAGGAGTTATCTTTTTATGCATATGTCCCCTCCTCCTGCTTAGATTGGAAACTCCTTGAAGGCAGGCACTGGGTCTATTCCCTTCTGTGGACTCCATGACTGCCTGGCAAAGGGCTGAGGGCAGTGCAGAGTAGTGGCTGGAGCACAGCTCGGAAGGCAGGCTGCTGGCTTTGCATCCTTAGCTCGGCTACCTTAGGCAGGTTTACTTACCCCCTTGTGCTGTAACTGTAACATGAAGATAATAGAGGTATCTACCTCATGGGGATGTGAGCATTAATGAAGAAAATACACCAGAGAACTTAGAAGCATGCCTGGCACATAGGAAGGTACTAAAGAACCGTTTCCTGCTGGGCCTCATCTGCATTATCAGCAATACTGTGCCATTTAGGGTCGATAGTACAAGAAAGGAATCAAAATACACCCAACTGAATTCAACGACGCATGCTCAGCTCAGCTAGCTGTATTCAGTTAAGTTAGCATCATTTGCAAATGATGCCTAATTTTAAAATAACATTGCTTTATTGTTTCCTGAAATAGTATGTGGGAGTCAGCCCTCCTCTAAGTCGTTCAATGACTTGTTTATTGATGGTGTTCTTAGAACTGATTTTTGTCTCTTGAAAGACACCCCTCACCCCACGCTTCTGACGGTCACACCTAGGGGGCTCACAGGTCACAGTACTTCTCCAGACTCATTTTTGTCCTCATTACTTTCTCTGTCCACTGATTTTCAAAAGGACCAAGATTTGGTAGATGTTTGTTTCCAGACGTGTATGGGGGGAGATGGAAGTGTGGGGGGATGGTAAATAGAGAACCATAATCTGGATTTGCAGCCAGGAGAGAGTAGAAGAGCACCTCATAAGAGCACATGCACGCACCCTCACCCCTCATAACTGGTCATGAAGGGGCCATCCATATGCCAGTGGTGTATTGGTAAATGTTAATCGTCGCTCTCTGAAAACAAAAAATACAAAGAAAAAGATGCCCATATATAACATTTGTTCATTTTCTTGGTGTAAATACTCCCACCATGGCTGATTTTTTTTTTTTTAGTTAGAGTCTCACTCCATTGCCCAACTGGAGTGGTGTCACACTCAGGGTCACCCCAGCGCTGACCTGCTGGACTCCGGAGATCCTTCTGCCTCAGCCTTCTAAATTCTAAGCACTACCAAGCCCGGCTAATTTTTGATTTATTGTAGAGACAAGGTCTCACCAAATTGCCTGGGGCTGGTCTCGGACCTGTGGGCTCAGGCAATCCACTCGCCTTGGCCTCCCAAAGTGCTAGAATTATAGGCTGAGCCACCAAGCCCGGCCACCATGGCTGATTTTAAGCCACCAGTGTGATATCACTAAATGTAGACTTGGGAAGAGAGGCATGGCACCACACCATTATACAATATTTTCACAATACTGACATAGAGGATGTGAGTAACCTCAAGAACACATATAATAGTAAAATATAGTAAATTGACTAGGAAGTGGTGAATTTTGAGTACTTGTCAAAATTTATTTGTTTTCTGATATAATTTATTTAATTGTAAACTTTTATACTTTAATTTTAATGAAGCTTTGTTTAGCAACGGATCCCCAGATTCCTGAAATGCTAACCATGGGCTTCTAGGCTCCGGTCCACCACTGGGGTCGGCTTCCCATCATCAGTCAATGATCTCTTCCAAATGGTGCCTCTCACGTCACCACTAGATCTTTGCCCTCTTGGGACACAGGATTGCCTTTGTACCAATTTCCTTGAGCATATGTCTACTTATCCATTCAGAGACATGTTCTTATGCAAAATATACGAGAAAGCCTTTCTTACTCAGACTTGCTTATTAGTCCCCGAAAACAAAACAAAACCAAGCCAACCACACATCTTCATGGAAACTTAGGGACATGCAGGCAAAAGAAAGAAACCATAGCAGAGGAATACTTAAAATAGAGAGTGAGAGAGAGTGAAGAGAAGTAGACAAAGGAAACAGAACAAAAAGGGAGAAGGGAGTACAAGACACAGAGAAAGAAATGGAAGGGGGCATATCCTGTTGCCTTACTCCTATATCTGAAGAACAAAGTACAGGTCACCAGGGAGTCCAAAGGTACTGAGCGAATTGTTTTCACTCTTACAGGAGCCCTTGGTCCTTGCCTTGGGCCCCAGTGCTGACCTGAAGGGTGAGGGTTAAGGCCCTATAAACAATCTATTGTGTGGAGAGTTTTCTTTCCATGAAAAGAATTCCCATCCGAAACGTGGCCACCTGGGACACATGAGTACTGGAGGTTCCAAATCCCCATCAGACAACCTTCTAAGGAGTTTAGACGACAACATAGCATTTAATCTCAGGATGGCAGCTGGGAGATGTTAACACTTCTTCTCTAATTGGGATAGTATGCTTTTAAAATAAATAGGTATTTCAAATGTTCTTAATTAGACTTCCAGCCAGAGTGCTTTCCGTTTGAAGTTGCTGATTACTTCAGGCAAAGCTGGGCCCTGCTGAACCTGACACCTGCTGTAATTCAGAAGAAGACTCGCAGGGAGATGAGCAGAGGAATTAAGGCACGAGCCTGTGATGGAAAACACGCAGCAAGTCTCCAAAGACCCAGAGTGTCTGTCCTGGCTGGCTTCTGAGGACTTTGCTGCAGACTGAACCAGCATCATGAACGCTGGAAAAGAAGCCAGATGCTTCAGGACCAGGTAGCAGCCCTTAGGGATGACTCCACATCCAGAGACCTGCCCAGGGCGAGCGTGGTATAGGACACAGAGGCCCAGGAGGTCACCTTGGCACAACTTTCCAGCAGAGGTCATTCCACCTTCCTGTGCCCAGCCCAAGGAGTTAGGGCCCTGGGACAGCCCTGGCTCCTTATTGAAGGCACTTGGCAGGGTCTTAACTCCAAGTGTGTGCCCAAGGTTTTGGCAAATGACCTCTCAGTCCTCGGGCCAAGAGCGAGAGGCTCAAAGCTCCAGCCAATGTAACTTAGGCTTCCTTGTCCTGTTTCTGATGTAATCAGTAATTATGATATATGATCATTATTACTACTGCAACTAAACAACCAACCATCCTACCAATCCAAGTTTCTAGGGCCAAATGGGCCATCCTCATGACATTAGGGTCTCCTCCATTTCCCCACTCTTGACCCTGAATGCTGGACTTCTCCTATTATAGGTCATTGCAGGGCCCAGGCCATCTCAAGGGGAAAGCCTTTGTATAGAATGCATGAATTTCTTGTTTAATGAAAGCTTCAGGCTAGCTGGCGAGGAAACGAGGTGGTTTTTTCCCAGGCTACCTGCTCCACCAATCTCTTGGGAGCTGCACTCTCCTCCCAAGTGATTTCATTGCCTCACATATCAAAAGTTGGCATTTTCTGCAGCTGTCCACTGCTTAAAAGGGGCCAATGGCCTCTTAGAATATGACCATATTGGTTTAGTGTTTGCACTATCAAGGTGTTGAAGTGGGCTTGGTCATTGTTATGGGCCATAAACAGCACGAGGGCTGAGAGCACCAACTTTGGATTTGGAGGGAGCTGGGTTCAAATCCTTGTTTCAACACTCACTAGCTATGTGACCTTGGGCAAGTCACTGAATATCCATCATCTGGTAAAGGCACTTGCCTCTTCATATGGTCATGAGGATGACAGGAGACACTGTGCAGAGACAGGTCAGTAAATGGTCGCTGTTTTCATCATTGACAGTTACTGTTAAGATTGATTAGTGGCTCTCCAAAGCTCAGAGTAGGGCCCTGAAAAGCTGGGACACAGGGCAGTGAATTTAGTTGAGGGTGTGGGGGGAAGGTGCAGGCAGCTGCTGGAAGGGTAGGGTACCAGGTGCTGACACCAGGCACAAGTACACAGGCTGGGAAAATAGGTCCTACAGAGGAGGAAAGTTCAAAGAAAGCCGCACTGCTAGCAACATTGACCCGCCTTAACATTCCTGAGGATTTTAAATGGATTATCTTTCAGCTAGGTTTGGATTCCAAGACCAGGTCAGCTGATATTACCTTTACCTTCTTCCTGCAGACTCTATGTTGTACCTACCTATGGCCACTTGCTGTATATGCCGCTGGGTGATTTCTTCCTTCAGGTGACCTGTCAAAGACACAAAGGAAAACCACCAGTGAGTTTCTAATGGGCTGAAGGAAGACCACTGGAAGCATGTGGCAAGCTGAAAAAAAAAGGTAAAGTACGGGAGACAAAAGCAGGCATAGTTTCCACAAAGAGACAGGGAAGAGCTCTTCCATGGCCTAGATTGTGCAGGAAGGACAGGTTGCAAAGGCCCAGGCACTGGCACATAAGTGCAAACACACATTTAACCTTTGGATTCAATCACCTTAGCATTCAACTCTCTTAGTCAGTCAATCATAACCTTTGCTAGGGTCTTAGTCTCTGAAATAGTTCTGTCTAGTATTCATGAAACAGAAGATAGGAATTGGTCTTTTTATAATTTTTAAAGGTACGTTAAAATTGCCTTCTTTCTTTAAGCTATATAAAACTATGTCAAATAAAAATAGATAGTGATTTTAGCTGACACTCACCTTAACAGCTGACCATTTGGCATGAAACTTTTATAATTCTAGGTTGCATTAATAAAGATATGGTGTGCAAGTCAAGAGAGGTAACAGTTCTACTGTATTCTGCAGTGATGAGACTATGGTTGATATTTGTTCTGGGCGCTACTTTTCATAAGGAACATTAGCAAAATGGAAAATATTCAGAAGATGATGACTGGGATGGTGAGGGATCCAAAACAATGAAATATGAGAAACATTTAAGGTGACTTGAGACATTTAAATGGAGAAGACAAGACTTAGAGGGAGAGATGGTATGGAGATAATGGATGACTGTGAATATCTAAACGTTGTATATAGGTTCAAGAACAGATTTGTTTTTGTCTTATTCTTGAGGGTAGAAATCAAATGGAATGAATGCAGACTTGGGGCTCAATATGAGGATGAAACAGTTCTCATGAGGGCTGTCTCAAAATGGATTTAGTTGTCTCAAAATGAACTAAATCTCTTGGTAAAGCAGTGAGCCCCTTCCTGAAAGTGCTTGAGCAGAAGCGGGGTGACCTTCTGTTGGGTCGTTGGATGAGGGACTCCTGCCCTGGGTAGGACTTGGGAGGCAATGACCTCCAGGCTTCCTCCATCTCTAAAATTCCATGATTTGGTGCTTGAGAGACAGGTGAAACAGCAACCTTGGAGTTTGTTTATGTCCAAAGGCTCAGCACACTTGTTAATGTGTCAGTGCTGGCTGTATCGTATGTCCATATGGGAGAGGTGACCAGGTCGCTGGGGGATTCCCAGGAAGTCTGGGAACTTCATTGCTCCCTTGTCTAATATATTTCTTTCTTCACATCAAGTACATTCTTCATCTCTCAGGTCACAGCTGAACTGAGTATTCAAAAGATGAGTAGACAATGAAACTGTTACAGGAGACCTTGCGACTCATGGAAAGTTCTAGGGCACTCTTAGAATGATATGATTGGGAGGGGTGGTAGAGGGCATTCAGTTCAACTTTGCACCCAATTTAGGAATCTCTTCTTCAGAATGAAGTGAAAATTTTCCCTCTGACTTATATATATTCAGGCTGTTTCATTGATTAAGTTGTACAAGGAATTACTTATGTAGATTTGACACCTGCTTCCCTCTAACTCTCAGTTATGGACCTGGTCTATTCTCTGGATCAGCATAGAAAAGGATCCTCTCTCAATGGCAGTGAGGACCCTTCACACGTCTGAGGACTCTACTATGATCTTTTCACTTGGACTTGCCTTCTCTGGGTCCTTCAGTAATCCCTCAGAGGCCACTGTCTCTGGGCAAGTCATCATCTTGGGTGAAGGTCTGGGGTACCTGCATGTCTGGGCCTTGCCCTCCATGTGTATCCTCTGGAGAATATTTTGCATAGGGAGGATGACAAGCACTGGGCTGAGGCAATAATTGCACCCCAATTCTAAGTGGGGAAGGGTAGGAACCATAAGAGTGTATTGAGGGGGGTTAGGGAAGTGGAAATTTGGCCCAGTAACGAGTACTGGTGAACCTGGACCCAACAGGAAGATGACCTGACATCTGAGCCAGCCACAGCCACAGACAGGATCTCTTCCCCACTCTGGGCAACATGATTCTAACTGTCCATATCAGCAGAGTAAAGAAGTTGGGGGTATAAAGTTGGTGCTGGACTGAGACGCCAGTCTTCATCAAACATTGCTGAATTGAATTTTAAGAAAGCATCGCTCATGCATGTTCCAAATCAAAGGAGATGCTGCTATGACAAACACAACACACCATATTTACATCCCTCAGTTTAGAGTAGGTCACCAAAGGCATTTTCATTCTGATGGTATAGCAAACCAGTGACGACTTGGTTCCTTGCCTGTTTCCCGGGTATCTGGCACAGTCTCACACCATGAGCCTCTCCCATGCCTGGGCATTGACTTCCTAATGAGACTGGATGATGGTTTGCTTCTTTCGAGCAAGCACTGGGCTGCATTCCTCCCTGGGAAACTACCTCCTTGACAACAAGCTCCCCAACGACAGGTCTCCCTGACCATGTGCCTCCTGACACATGCTTCTCCAAGTAAGTGCCTCCCAATTCCATTCCTTGCCCACAGAAGATGCTCAACCTTCTGTGTCATGACATGACTTTCCTTGTTCCTATTGGAATGGTCAGGTTCCCTTTTCTCAAACTCCAGGGAAGCTCCCTTCCTCCTTCACTCCCTTCCTCTCTCCCTCCCTCCCTTCTTTCCTTCCTCTCTTTCCCTCTTTCTTTAGAATGACAGGATTAAGGATCCTCCACAGACCCTGGCCTAGGAAGACTGCTCATGTAAATGAAGTTGGGCATTGTGCCACCAGGACACCAGTTCTATAAACCCCACAAACATAAATACTTAATCTCAGAACAAGGCAGCCCTAGGGAACAAAAGATAGTTCTTTACTATGTTACATATTGATAAAGGCAGTTTTAAAATGTGTTAGTGCTGCTCAGTTTTGGTTAATTGACCAACATCTCCCACCACATGGTGATCTGTTTTTTTGCAACTTCCCCAAACAAACTTCCCAAAATAGCCTTATGACTGAGTCCTGGTTGCAGCTTTGAACAAAGCCATTCTTCATGTGCAGATAACAGCCTCTGTAACCCGCTGGATCCTGCAGCTCCACAGGTTTTGGCAAAAGAAGGAGTTGAGGGGGATTGCAGAATTCACCCAGCATGCAGCTTGCTGTCATTACCACGGTGATAAATTTGCTGGTTTTGGCCTGGGTTCCTGGACGCATCCCCATCCAGAGGTATGGAAAAGAGATGAAACGGAAACAGAGAACTCCCAGCCTGAGGCGGGAGACAGTCTGGAAGGGAAGCAGGGAGCCCAAATTGGGGCTGAAAACCAACAGAGCAGAGAAGGGGAGGGCAAGGCCTGCTTGTAGGAGATCATCGGTAATTAGTAATTTTTTTCTCCTGTAATTTACCACAGTGCATGCTGGAAACACCTTCTCTCCATTTCTGATTCATTAATTGATGGAGAGGGCAGAGCCTGCAACAACCCATGGGAGAACTCCAGAGGAGATGAGTGACCTTGAACATGAGCACGAGCAGGGCATGGGGAGGTAGTGCACCGTGCTGTGTGGTGTATGGTTTCCCTGTGACCAAGCAGTTCATAGGACAAGTATTATCATCATGCAGAAGCAAAACCGCATTTTTACATCAATATTCAGTCTTACAGCTCAAACAATTTTCCTTAAGCATCACGTTTTATTTTGCAGCATGCTAGCTTGTGATCTTTCACCAAGTGGAAGTTGTTTAGCAGGCCCAGAAGAGAGCTACTCATGTACAGGTCTCCCAGCATGGCTGTCTGTCGGCTGCACTTGCAATTTCTGAGAGTGGCGCTGTGCCTCACTGAGGATGTTTATGTCACTATCAAGCAATACATATTTATTACTCATCTACTATAGGTTAAGCACTATGTTCTAAGTGCCGTGGAATACACAGACTAGTAGAAGACTCTCTATCCTAGCCTAAGAAAGTCAGAGCAGAACAGGGATCAGCAGAGAGGTGATCCAACCAAGAAATTTGTTGGTGTTGTGCTCTTTCTTTTAAATGCTGGACCCATGGCTGACTTTGCTCCATCCTCCATCAAGGATGGTTTGGTTTCCTGTTGAGCCCAAGTCTGGCTCTTTAAAACAGCACTCTGGGCAGCTATGCCTAATTACTTAGAGTTGGACTTGAGATGAAGCAGACCTCTTTGCCACCTTGGTTATACTAGAAAAGAACTACACCTTTGGAGGTAGGACAGAGTTGAGTTCAAATCCCAACTCTGTTACTTCTTCATTGAGTGGGCTACTTAATGTCTCCAAGCCTCAACTTCATCATTTGAAACATGGAAGTAACATAATCTCAGTAATATCTGCTTTGCTACATCTCAAAGATTGTTTAGAGGAGCAAGGGATGATGTACCACAAATGTGATATACCACACTAGTTTTCGGTACTAAGGCATTTTCAGATATAGTGGAAGGATATGGCATAATTAAGATGACAGGCCTCGAAGGCCAAGTGATTGAATGTTAAATCAATGGTAGAGATAAATTTAGAGGAGGGAAGGAAAATGTAGCATTAGGAAAGGCAACAATACTCGAGGTGAATCAACCTGAGTAGACTCAGAAAAGAGCAGGGATGTTAAGGTGGGCTTGGGAAAGGCATCCAGTCAAAAAGGACTGTGGGACCATAGTGCAGAGGCCAGGAATATGCTGGCTTGGGACAGGGGCTGGAAAGAAAGGTTGAGTGGAGGAGAAGGGCCGGGGAGACTGAGTTGTACTCATACTAAAGTCTGAGGTCCTGGATAATTACTAGGGGCTCTGGTAAAATCTATTCTTGTGTTCAACTATATATGCTACTATAGTATCTGGGTAAAATCAAATTAAAATAAATATCAGTTGTAGACCTGAGGTGTGGGGAAAATACATAGAATATGTTTCCTGCTTGAGGGTCCTCTTTGAAATGGAAAGTCTAGTTAGAGGCTCTGAATTTAGGGTGTCGATTTCAACTGTTGCATGGAATGCCATTTTCTTTGTACTAACACAGAAGATCATGATAACCAAGAAGTTAGAACCCCAAAGGCTGTTTGTAAGATTATTTATAAAAACAATGGACCTGGGATAAATGAAGTGTGTAATTCTTAGATAGATTTCCAACACACAGGAGGATGTAAATCTTTTGAAGCCTTAAAATCAGTCATATTCCTCTTCTCCTTGCTAATATGTATTTCATCTGGCTTTATCCAAATTTGTTGGTGTACTTTGACAATCTGTTGAGGCAGGAAGCACCTCTTTTCACTGCAGCAATAGTGGATAAAATAGAAAAGAGAATATCAAGAAGACATTGCTGAATTAGATAACAAAGCATATGTCTGAAGACCAGAAATAGGACAGAAATGCAAGGTAGTGAGTGAAGCTGAAAACCTGAGCTTATAAAGCACCGGTTCCAGAAGCAGGAAGGTGACTGAAAGCGTGTTGTGCAAAACAGGAAGATTCGCAGTTTGAAGCTGCAGGTTGGAGTGAGACTCCCTACCACCTGGACTGCCAGCGAAAGGGAACTCAACAAAAGTGCACCAGGTGTTGCTTGGGGCTAGGCTTTCCATACCACTGCAAAACCCAAGGAGGGAGGAAGGTACAAGCGGCCTCTCTCCCGTTGCTAAGCTCAGATGCCCATTGACTCTGTACAGGATCGGCCTCGTCTCCGGAATTGTCAGGGAGCATCATTCCGATAGTCTTTATTCAAGCTGGTCCTAGATTGAGGCCCCAGAAGGTCTGTCAACCAGAGAGGGAGGAGCACAAAGAGAAAAAGAGTGAGAGAAACAAGATGTGTTTCATTAAAAATGAGTCTGCCCTCCAACATGACAAAATATATGAATAAATCGAATGCTAAAAAAGTTAGTAAAGTCAATAGATAGACTATGAATTAGTTACAGATGAAAGCAATTTTCTGGGCAGGCAGATAAAGACATTTATTGATGCAGAAGCATGGATGGTTAAGTTAATTTTAATCTTCAGGTTAGGGCACAACATCCTCATCATTCTGCGCAAAGCCTCTTCTGTATATATGTATATGTGTGTGTGTGTGTGTGTGTGTGTGTGTGTGTGTGTATAGATATAGGCATATATGCATGTATGTATATATGCACATATATATATATGTGTGTGTGTGTATATATTTTCTCCCCATGTTTCATGCCCCATGCCTATTCTCATTTTTCTCTACTTCCAACAGGAAGTAGATATATATCAGTTTGAGGTATATTCTTTTATTATATGTGTTCTTACAATTTGTGTTAAAGTTTTCTGGGTAATTTTTAGGCTGTGAAAATGACATTGTGCTATAGGTCTCATTCTGTTTCTTACATACTCATTGGTACTGTTTTTGATATCTACCCATTTCACTGTGTATGCATATAGTTATCAGTTTCTAACTGCCATATACGTCCCACAGAACATATCCCGACATTTTACTTCCATTTCCTGATGGTTGAACAGCTGGATTGTGCCCCCAACCTCCTCACTCCCACTAACACAAACAATGCTGGGATGGTTGTCCTTGAGCATACACTCTCATAAGTCTGTGAGAAAATTCCTCTGCTGGGTCTTAGCAAGTCTGTATACTTAATTTGAGTGCTGCACTCTGTAATGATTGTACTAGTCTGTCTATATGCCCAAGACAGACCTTAAATTGTGTTGAAGCCGGGCTCGGTGGCTCAGCCTGTAATCCCGTGCCTTTGGGAGGCTGAGGTGAGTGGATTGCCTGAGCCCATGGGTTTGAGACCCGCCTGGGCAGGTGAGACCTCATCTCTACAATAAAACAAAAAATTAGCTGGGCGTGGTAGTGCGTGCCTGTAATTCCAGCTACTTGGAAGGCTGAGGTGGAAGGATCACCGGAACCCAGCAGGTCGAGGCTGTGGTGGCCGGGAGCGGCCACTGCACTCTAGTCTGGGCGACAGAGTGAGACTCCAGCTCAAAAAAAAAAAGATTGTGTTGAGGGTCTTCAGAGAGATTAATGACAGTATATGTTTGCTTTTAAGAAAAGTAAGAAATTATGGAACAAACAGCTATAAATGAAATAAGAATACCTGGATAGAAAAGAAATTTTGAAATGAAAAAACTGTCATTGAAACAAACAAAAATAATAGAAGGAATTAGGGAATAAACCCTAGACTAGGCATATTTCAAAGTGAATTAGTAAATTGGAAGATAATATGGAAAACCTCACCCCAAACATAGCACGGAAAGCAAAAGAAATAAAAATGGGAAACAGCAGTTAAAAGTCACAGAGATGAGACAGATAGACTTCATCATTTGTCTATTAAGAATTCTAGAAGTAAATGGAGGCAAATGGTAAAGAAGCAATATTTGAAGAGATAGCAGTTTAGATTTTCCAGAATTGAAGAAAAACATAAACCCTTGGGTTGAAAGTACACTTTGAGTGTTGAGCAGGATAAATAAAAATAAATCTACCCCCGACGTATCATAGGAAAACTACAGAACTTCATGGAAAAAGAACAACCATAAAGTACTCTCAGGGACCTGCAAAGGAACAACTTAGATGACAACCCACTCCTCAATGACAGCAATAGGGCACCAGAAGATAATAGAGGGAAATAACTGTCAGCTTGAATTTTATTCATAGTCAAACTGCCATTTACAGGTGACAGCACAAAAAAGATATTATGGGTCATAAGAGCACAAAGAGCATTTGCCACCCACAGACCCTCACTCTCTAAAAGAACTCAACCGAGAGGCAGCCAGCATAGGAGTTAAGTGCATGGGCACTGGAGCCAGCCTCTTCGGGACTGCATACCAGCTGGGTGACTTCCTGTACAACCTTGAGCAAATTACTGAATATATGCCTCAGTTTCCACATCTGAGAAATGGGGATATAATAGCATCTGTTGAAAGAATTGAATTAGGTCACTATATGTATAAAGTACTTAGAGAAGTGCCTGGCATATAATAATAACGAGGTAAGTGTAACAGTTATAAGGATCAGCAAAAGAAAAATAAACACAGAGAAAGAAGTGGGATAAAGAAACAATGGTGAGCATAAAATGTGAATAAAGTAAAAATATTTAACTATTGACCATAAAAAATCTCTCTCTCTCTCTCTCTCTCTCTCTCTGTGTGTGTGTGTGTGTGTGTGTGTGTGTGTGTGTGTGCATGTCTAATAACTAAAATTTTAAGCAATAATAACAAGATGGAGATAAAATGGTGAATGTTCAATGGGGAGTTAAAAACAAGCTATGACCTTGAATGTGGTTGGGAGGAGGATGTATTTGGAACAACTACAGACGTTGTTACAGTTACTTTTTAACTCCAGATGAATTAAAATATGTACTATAGCAGCCAAATCAATAGAAGATCAGAGAAAGGCGAGGGATGGGTGGTGTGGGGAGGGATGCCCACATTTTTAACAATTTAGCAGAAGGCAGGAAAGGAGGAAAAAGCAAGCAAAGAAAAGAATGGGGGCAAAAGGGTATAAGTGAGACTGTATTTGGTCAAACAAACAATAGCAAGAGCCTTACATATACCTGTGTGTGTGTGTGTGTGTGTGTGTGTGTGTGTGTGGTGTGTACACTCTCGTGCATATGTATATGATCATATGAACATGGAAAGTATGTGAATGAATATCTGCAAAGCTGTTATGATGAGTTTACTTAGCATGGAAATGGGGTAGGGGATGAATTGAGTAGGCAAGGTGGGAGTCAAGTAGGATAAAAAAAAAGAAAAACTATTTTAATAAGGGTGTATGATTTATGGCTTATATAAAGTACATTTGTATCTATTTGTAGAAATAAATGAAAATTAAAAGCCCACTACACTTCCTTGAGAGGGAAATGTGATGTTGCTGCAGCATGCTGAAAACTGTGCATGGGTACCTGCCATGTGTGATGTTATCTGTCATGTTCGCTGACTGAAAATATTCATAACCACCCAGGTCTCAGTGAGGGTTGGGAAGATAAGGAATGTTTGAGCATCAGATTATTTGGCAGAGCTCTGTTATTCACTAGAAGTCCGATAAAGAAGGCATGAAGGTGAGAGATAAGAGTCACAGGGAACCCAGGAAAGCAAAGGATTTCCACTGACCTGGGGGTGGGACTTGGGGTGGCCTCTGAGAAGCCTTCTGCCCTCTTGGGATCAGGAAGACAGGTTCTTTCCTGAGTTCTCCAAAGGGAAAGGTCCAGTAATAGAACTCAGAGTGGGAGACCAGGAATAGTCTAAATGCTAGAAGAATGTTTTAAAGCCTTCTTATTCCAAAATGATATTTCAGGCCATGAGTGGTGGTTCAAGCCTGTAATCCCAGCATTTTGGGAGGCAGAGGTAAAGTGATTGCCTGGGCCCATGAGCTCGAGAGCAGCCTGGGCAACTTGGCAAGACCTCATCTCTACAATAAATAAAAAAATCAGCTGGGCATTGTAGTGGTCATCTGTAGTTCCAGCTACTTGGAAGGCTGAGGTGGAAGGATCGCCTGAACCCAGTAAGTTGATGCTGGGGTGGCCGTGAGCGTGCCACTGTACTCCAGCCTGGGCGATGGAGTGAGACTCCAACTAAAAAAAATGACATTTCATTTCTCCAGAATTCAAGATTCTTCCATTTAGTATGCTAAACATATCTGATAAAATGATTAAGTCACAGTGGGGGGGGGGGAGCAGCTCGTTCTTAAAAATATCAATAATTCCAAGAAAAACATCATTGGAACTCATCTGAAAATTCCCCATGGGAATTTTCTCAAGTGCTCCCATCACCTTGGCCCTGTCTTGTAAAGGAGGACATGCTCAGTAATTGATGAGCATTTCAGCTTGGGATGAAAACACCAGACAGTAGTCTGGGCTTTCAAGACAGCTCCTTTCTTATCATCAGGACAGTACATGATAATCACATGTTGGGGAATGCTCTCATTTATAACAAATGACCAAATTATACCATGTCTGGGAGACCCAATGTCTTTTGCTGTGGGGTCTTCATTCGGGCAACCCAAGTCATCAAAATAATTGTACAAGATTTGCACATTCTGTCTGAAACTTAGGCATCTGGCTACTGTATACACTTAATTTAGCTGAGAAGCTTATTGATATCATTATTCCAGTTTGTGATAATATTCCATAAACATATTCAGAGAATTAAGTAAATATGCACATTTGTTCAAAGCTCAAGCAAATGAGGATATGCAAGTAGGTAAGCATAAGGGAAATTTTCAACTCAGCAACCAGCGTGAATTGTTAAATACGAAATATCTCAGGGAGCCGAGGGCTCATGATTGTGTTGGCATCTATTCAAAAGATGTTACTTTAGATGCTTGAAAGTTCTTATCTCAGCAAGGGAGGGTTGTAACCAGCTTCCAAGGCCTGCCTTGGAGGAGTTGCTGTAGTTCATAATTGTTCTTTCCATTTAAGGATGTGCCTCTGATTATCAGAAATGCTGTCTGGGGCAAGGGCAGGGCCTGTGCCACGTGGCCTCCAACCTCCATCTGTGCCTCTCCAGAGGTAGTGCAGGGGACACTGCCTGGGGCATTCAAGGCTCTTCTGCTCCAGTGTGGGTTTCCATCTGTTCCCAGCACCTCCCTCCTCACACTGGAGGCTACTTTGCAGGTGTCCCTCACTAACTCTGGACGTAGTGGGCAGGGCTCACTGAAGTGGTATAAAATCAACCCCAAGCATGGCGATGCTTGATTTTTGCATTGTCTATAGTTTTAAAACTTGGATTACAACATGAAAACAGTGAGTTTTACATAGCTCTCTGATACAAGTCTTCACTCCAAAATAAAACTTGATTCTATTCTCTTAATTTTAAATCTGCTAGTGCTTAAAAAAAAAAGTCAGTGGGAAGAAACATGCCCCAATTCAGGCTCACTGCTGGTCCAACTGCCAGCTTGCCTGTAAGATAATTGCCTAACACAGAGTTGGTGCTTCTTGATGTGGGAATTATTCTTCGTCTGAAGAGACTGGAGATTAGGAGAAACATCTCAATGAAGTTGTGAATAAAAGGCAAAATTGAGTGGAAATGGCTTCAGCTTCCAGGTTCAAAAGTCATTTTTTATATGCTGTATATGCATGTCACTTCTTTCTGGTGCGATGGACCAGGACTTCCATCTAATCTGTGAGGGTCCCTGTGCAGTGTCTGTCTCTGCAGTAGCCTACATGGAGGTGGGGTTCAGGGCTGGGATATACTAGTACAACTCAGGGGAGTCATCCAGAGGAGCCACGGAGGGCTGAGCCCACGGGAAGGAGCCAGCAGGCACACTGGGAAATTGTAGCAGAGGTGGGGAGCCAGAGGAGGGTGGCTGGCCTTCAGAGACAGCAGGGCAGTCTTGTTAGCAGGAGAGGCAGTAGGGAATGGTAGGAGAAATTGCAGAGTGAATCCTGGGCTTGGAATAATGGAAAGAGCATGGGCTTTGGGAGGCAGTGAGTTGGCATTGCCTGTGACCTTGGGATAGTGAATCCCTTTGAGCCTTCGTTTCTTCATTCAAATAGGGGGTTAACACTAACCTCACAAAGTTGCTGCAAGAACGAGACCAAATGCACGGAAAGCACCCAGCGCGGTGCCTGGAATATTGCAGTGCATGTTAAATGGTGGTAGTAATGGTGGTGGTAGTAATAAGTGTAACAATTATGAGGGAAGTGGCTCAGATTACAAATAGCACTGCATAGAGGACTAAAGAAAGCAAACCCACTGCAGTTGTTTCTAAAACCTTGATTATGTCCAAATATGGCATGACATCTGCATTTCCCCCGTTCTCTTTTAGAAAAGCATCTTTCAGGCCTAAATTAACAAGTTACCTTGGGCCCAGTAGATCTTCCTGAAGTGACTCTATGTTCCCCAAGGGGGCAGTCATATGTCCTTGCAATGGCCCAAGTTAGGGTTTCACAAAGTAGAGCTATGGCCCTTTCTCCCTCATCGACTCCAGTTATAACTTTTTATACACTTAGTTTATATTTACTGAAACTTCTGCCTTCTGATCAGTGATTTACCATCAAATTTACCATTACTTTCATTAGTAATGGGGTCTTTCATATTCTGTTGTAGTCAAATATGATTGATTTCTGCAATCGGAAGTAAATGACTTTTTAATAAGCTTGCTTGAAATGCTGGTGGTAATTGTCCTGTTTTCAGAGCCTGGGATGATTTCTATCCTCATCCTGTTATTTTACTTCATTTTCTTCCAGAAAATAAATGTTAGAGCTCTTCCTCCTTTTGCTTCCTTTGTGGCTAAATATTTTCTTTTTCTTTTTTTTTTTTTGAGTCTCACTCCGTCACCCAGGCTGGAGTGCAGTGGCACTCTCATGGTCACCCCAGTGTTGATCCGCTGGGCTCCGGGATCTTTCCACCTCACCTTTCCAAGTAGCCGGAACTACAGGCCCATGCTACCATGCCCGGCTAATTTTTTATTTTACTGTAGAGACAAGGTATCACCAAATTGCCCGAGCTGGTATTGAACACACGGGCTCAGGCAATCCACTTGCCTCGGCCTCTCAAAGTGCTGGAATTACAGGCTGAGCCATTGAGCCTGGTCCATGGCTAAATATTTTCAAATATGAGAGAGGAAGGAGAGAGGTAGAAACAGGCTTGCTACCTCCATTTTGCAGAAGATGGTTTTCAAGAGTGACATATTTCAGGAAGAACCTAGTTTTCCCTCTCTGAACTTGAGTTCTGTCTGTATGAAATTCCAGTACGCACAGCTCTGTTTCTTACAGATTTCAGTCCCAGGCGGTAAAGCTGGTTATTTTGGAGATAAGTGGAGAATAAGGAAACCCAGGAAGTTAGGACTAGAAAAAAGAGGCAAAGCAGATAGCAGAACCAAAAGGAAGCTTTTTACAATGGAGCTTTGGGAGAGATGAAGGAAGCTGGAGTGCACCAGCCTGAGAACTCTACTTCCTCAACTATCAAATGGGCGAGGAGGGGCGGGAGTGGAAAAGAGGAGCATGCGTAGGTAGGAAGGCTGATGGCACTGGTTTGGGCACTGTGTCTCTGGGGAGTCAACAATTTCTAGGGATAACATCAGGAAGGCAGTGAACACTCAGAGAGAAGAAAAACAGACACGGAAGAGGAACTGCCACAATACACGAAGATAAAAGAAATTTACAAGCTTCATGTTGAAACTTCAGGAGAGAGAGATCCTGAACAATTTCCGTGTCTGAGGGATGGTAAGGGAAGCTAAATATACAGAACCCATTATGACGAGTTGAAGATGAGTGAAATGTTATTATATTTCTTTAGTGTATTGGCTTTAGTGTTTTGTTTTGGTGAATATAAGCATACTTGTAGGGGACTTTCACAGGCTTACTTGCAAACTCAATCTTGCTTTTCACATAAAGGCTTATTCCTTAATTGCGGCTTTTTCTATCACAGGGATCTTCAGTTCCTTCATGGCTGGGGACAGGTGGATAACTGCTCCCTGTAAACTAGAAGACGTGACAGTGTGCATCCCAGGGCACAGCAATTGTTTATAATCCTCACTGCAGAAGAAGTTGGCTTCCTTTCCGCTCATGGAGTATATTGGTCATCAGTCACTCCAGCCACTAACAGGTACCAGGAAGAGACTTCACATTCTTTGAACTTGGGAAGATCAAATTTCTGGAATCAGGAGTAGGTTCTTCCTTCTATGGGAAAGTCTGGATATTATCTTTGAGAAAATCACAACTCTGAGATAATCTAATCATTTTAATAGACCACCTGAGGTCTGTACGTGTAAGATAAAGTGCTACTATTATTCTTGGGGAAGCTCTAACAAGGACATGACACAAATGCAGGCAGGTGCTTAGAAGTAAGAGTTTGTTTACTAGTTCTGTTTAGTATTCTGTGTTGAGAAACACAGATTGTATGTTTCTTTAGCAGCACTATGTGTCTGCAAAGCTACAGGATTAAAAAAAATCTGCGTGTAGATTGTCCTATGCCTAAAAAGGAGTGTCTGTGCTTGGATATTGTGATGGTTAATTTTATATGTCAACTTGTCTGGGCTCTAGTGCTCACATGTTTCATCAAACATCAGTCCAGAAGTTGCTTTTAGATGTCATTAACACTTAAGTAGTGGACTTTGAGAAAAACAGATTACCATTCGTAGTGTGGGTGGGTCTCATCCAATCAGTTGAAGGCCTTAGGAGAAATAAAAACCGAAGTCTTCCAGAGCAGAAGGAATTCCACCTGCAGACTGCTTTTAGACTTGACCTGCAACATCAATGGCCCTCTGGGTCTCCAGCCTGTAGGCTTACCCTGTAGAATTTGAACTTGCCAGTCCCTACAATCTTGTGAGTCAATTCCTTAAAATGAATGTCTCTCTGTTATGCACATTCTATCAGTTCTGTTTTTCTGGAGAACTCTGACTAATACAGATGCTGTGGGTGTGTTCTTGTCCAAGCACCTGCCCTAGCACCTCCTGTGGTGGAGGGACATGCAGACCTAATCTTGTCCTCATCTTGCATGTGAATGGAGACTCTCAATCAGGTACTCAATAGGCCACAACAGCTAGGGAAAGACACTCCTGCTGTTTAGTGAGCTGGGCTCCGTCCTGTGAAGAACTGCCTGTCTCAATAGGCCAATGGCATCCCCATTGGGAAACTTTGCTTTTGAGGAAAAGTGGGACAAGTTGTTGGTCACTGGAGGACAGTGGAGTAGTGACATGTTAGTGTCATTTAAGATGGAATAGCCCAGAATTTTGGAAAACAAATTGCTATAAACTATCTTGTCAGGGCTATGAGTCTAAACAGTGACCTGGAGAGAATGAATTTGTAGGTAGGCAGCTGGACCCTGAGTCCAAAGCAGGTTGCTGCTGGGAGCATGCCTGGCCGAGGGGGTGTGGAGGCCTCCAGGAAGAACACCCTGGAGCACTGGGCCAAGGCTCTCCAAGAGTCCTGCTTTCAAAAGTAGCTTATAGGTACTCTCCAAGGAGCATTTCTATTAGCCCCAAGCCTTTTGCCAATGTCTTGTTAAAGTCTGCCTTGCCCAGTCTGATGTGGTAGCTGGGGACATAGGGTCCCTGAGGCCTCATAGGGGCCACTAGCAGTGGCATCATCAGAGGATAGTATGCCCAGCAGCTGACAGCTCTTGCAGCATGGAGGAACACAAGAAAGCCAGAGGGAGGCATGTACTTTTTTTTTTTTTTTTTTTAGTCATGGCCTTGATCCGTCAACCAGGCTGGAGTGCAGTGGCACAAACACAGCTCACTGCCTCCTCGATCTCCTGGGCTTAGGCAATCCTTCCACCTCAGTCTTCCAAGTAGCTGGGTCTACAAGTGTGTGCCATCATGCCTGGCTAATTTTTCAATCTTTTTTTTTTTTTGTTCTCATGTTGTCCAATCTGGTCTCGAATGCCTGGGCTCAAAAAATCCTCCTGCTTTGGCCTCCCAAAGTGCTGGGATTACAGGCATGAACCATTGCTCCCGGCCTCTAGAGCATTTAAGAGGCAGTGCTTGGAAATCCTTTTAGAAACAGTCTGGTGGACTGTTTTGAGATGAATGGATTAATTTCCAGCAGTAAGGTCAGTGGGGGACTTTGGCCATAATAATTTGGGAATAAAAAGGAGGCGCAGTCCTGTTTGGTTGTCGCAGGCTGGTGAGGCCTGGGGTATGTGGGATTCATTGGGAAGAGTTTCCTTTCATGCTGTCACCCTTCCAGGAACAAGAACGGGTGGCTTATGACAGCAGGCAAGAGGCGAGAAGGCCGTGCAGGCTAAAAAGGGTCAGCATTCCTTCAAACACAGGCTGGATGATTTTATTCCTAACGGATGCCAATCTTAACTCACAAACTGCTGAAGAAATGAAATCTGGTTAAATTTGTTCTTTTTCACCCTTCTTAAAAATATCAAAAGCTAATATTTTGCAGACAGCCCTACACTGGCTATGCTGGCCAGGCCTCTTGGGGCCCAAAACAAACACACCTGATCCAGATTTGGTCAGCATCAGGAGGCCAGAGAAGTGGCCAAGGAATTAATAAAGGAATCTGAGGATTGCTCTTTATCCCCAAGGGCCTCAACCTGAAATAGCTCTTGCTGTGGAGGAGTCATGTGAGTGTGTGGCAACATGGTTGTGGGGGAGAAGCTTCTGAATCCATTCAGCTTCGTGTAAAGAATCGTGATTGTGAACTGGAAGCAGATCTGACTTCTTCGTGGCGATGAATCTTTTCACAGTCAAGAGTATTCACGAGGAGTGTATATGTATGATATGCAGTTTCTGGTGAGAACTTTGCTCTGGGCCTTGGGATATTGTCTACTGGAGACAATGCACTTGGCGTAATGATTTTTGTACTACAGAAATTGCAGGTCTGTTTTCCCTGGATTGATTACATGCCAGCAGTCTAATGTCAACACTCCTTTGTTGGTTGTTATTTTAACAACGTAGGAGTGATTATTAGTGGGATTGGAGGTTTTCACCTGGATCTTAGGGAATCATCAACCATGCTAACACAATGAGCGAACGATGGGTGAGTCAAAATTTTGCATATACAGCAAGAATAAAAAACTAAGTATCTGGATGGCAAATAGGTACCTTTAGTTCCTAATAATGTGACTGTCTTAGTCCGTTTGTGTTGCTATAAAGGAATAACTGAGGTTGGGTAATTTATAAGGAAAAGAGGTATATTTGGCTCACGGTTTTGCAGGCTGTACAAGAAGCAGGGTGCCAGCATCTGCTTCTGGGTGAGGGCCTCAGACGGCTTCCTCTCACAGCAGAAGGCGAAAGGAAGCCAGTGTGTGCAGGAGTCTTGTGTGAGAGGAGCAAGAGGCAAGAGGTTGGGGAGGTGCCAGGCTCTTTTAAACAGCCAGTTCTGGAGGGAACTCAGAGAATGAGAACTCAGTCACATCCTCCGCCCCTCCACTCCAGGGAAGGAGATTAAGGTATTTATGAAGGATCTGCTCCCACCCAAACACCTCCCAGTAGGCCCTCCAACAGTGGTGATCAAAATTTTTTTCTGTTTTTCTTTTTTTGAGTTGTAGTCTCACTCTGTTGCCCAAACTGGAGTGCAGTGGCATGCTCATGGCTACTGTAGCCTCGACCTGCTGGGCTCAGGTGATCCTTCCGCCTCAACCTTCCAAGTAGCTGGAACTACAGGCATGCACCACCACACCTGGCTAATTTTTTGATTTATTGTAGAGATGAGGTCTCGCCAAGTTGCCCAGGCTGGTCTTGACCCCATGGTCTCAGGCAATCCTCTCATTTCCGCCGCCCAAAGTGTTGGGATTATAGGCATGAGCCACCATGCCTGGTCTGGGGATCTAATTTTCAACAGGATTGGAAGGGTTTGAACTTGCCAAACTGTAGCAGTGACATTATCTTATTTTTTTTTTAAACTTATTTATTTATTTTGAGTTGGGTGTCTCCCTCTGTCACCCAGGCTGGAGTGGAGTGGAACAATCATGGCTCACCATAGCCTTGACCTCCTGGACTCAGGTGATCCTTCTGCCTCAGCCTCCCCAGTAGCTGGGACTACAGGTATGCACCACCACACCCAGCTTATTTTTTGTAGAGATGAAGTCTCTTGCTATGTTGCCTAGGCTAGTCTTGAACACCTGGACTCAAGCAATCCTCCCACCTTGGCCTCCCAAAGGGCTGAGATTGTAGGTGTGAGCCACTTTGCCCGGCCTGGTAACATTATCAATATGGACAGTGACTTCTAAGAAGTCGTCATGGGGCCAGAGGTCTGGCCATGGTTTCTCAACTCACTCAAGTCTAGCCTGCACAGTCACTTTATTAGGAATTAAGGGTACCTATTTGCCATCCCAATACTTAGTTTTTTTCTTGCTACATTTGCAAAATCTTTGCTCACCCATCGTTCACTCATTGTATTAGCATAGTTAGTGATTTCCTAACTCAAGTCTAGCCTGCATGGTCTAGTTCCCAGTTTTCTCCTTCCCTTTACCATCTGAGTGATCTCAGAGGGCACCGTCTGGTGTTACCCTCTATCTCAGTGTGGTTTCCCTTGGAAGCCGATCCTAGTGCAATAGTTTATTTGTGAAATGATCCTTGGAAACACTGATACCAGAGCAGAGGAGTGAGGCAGGGAGGGAAGGCAGTCAACCCAGCAGCAACAGGAAGCATGCTATCACTGTGGGCCAGGGGAGCTCAATCCCACTGGGAGACTCTGAGAGCCAGTGGGGTTGTCACTCCTGAGGGGCGAGGGATCTGGAGTGGATACCCACTTCCAAGTCATTGGTTGAGGCCTCCTGGGGGTGTGTTAATTCCTCAGCACTAGTCAGCTCCATATGTATCTCTTGGATGGCCAGAAAATGTTCTCAGGGAGCGTGGGAGGTGCTAGCAGGTGAAGTCATGCTGGCGTGCACACGCATGGAATGTGCAAGGGACATGGGTGGGGTTCTGACAGCATCTGCTCCACCCCTTATTTTTTGTTCTTCATCTTCTTTGTCTGAAAAATATTACCACTTCTTACAGTTAATATAGTCTCCTACAAACAGAGCTAATCCTTTGGCAACCAAGCTAGCAAAGAGAGAGGCAGAGGAAATGAAACATTCTAGCCGGTTCTAGTGCTTGATTTCATATAGGCCTGGCTGGTATTTTGGGGGTTGGGCTTGCTTTTTGGCCTGGCAGATGACAATGGCTGTAGCAGCCCTTGGTTTTCTACTGACCATATTTTAATAGAAACCAGGTTGCCTATACCTTGGCTCACATTTTGCATGTTGAGGTGAGCTACTTTCTTGCTTGCTGCCTCAGTTTCCCTCTTTGGAGTGACACTTCGGAAAGGATGCTCTGAAATAGAAGCTCTTCAACTCTTTTTCATGGAGCTCAGCTTTTACTTGGTTTAGTGGAAAGGTGATGCTGTGATGATAAGCACTACTTCAATTGACCCTGGCAGAGGTAGACACCATTTGAGGGCATGAGAGACTCAAGCCGTCTCAAGAATGCATCCTAGAACAGTGCAAACCATGCATCCTCCTCAGCCCTGTCTCTGGGCCTGTTTTACTCACTCCATGCTGTGCCTAGCAGAACCTTTCAGTGATTTAGGAAGTCAGGGAAAGGCATTTCTGGCCGTGGGAAGCCTGATGAAATACTGTTATGTGGAGAGAGACTAAAAAATAACCAGACTGTCTTTAAGTGGGACAGAGATCAGAAAATCTCCTGAGGCACATTTAAGAATAGATTTTGCTGGGTTGACCATAGAAGGGAAAATCGTACCACAGATGATTATCTCTGATAAAACATCCCCGGATCTTTTAGAGGGCACTTATATGTAGTGATTGATTACTCCACCAGCAAGGCCTAACTCAGACGCCCCCACGTTTGGTTTATTAGGGGCCTCTGCTGAGTAATTGCAGGCTCAATCCCAGGGGTCTTCTTTGTCCTATCTTCTCAAGCAGCTTATATGTGTCCTAAGGTGGGAACACTTCTTGGATTTGTGTGTTCTCCACAGGGCCTCGAACTTAATAGATGCACACACATTGCTGAATGAACAAACCTGGAGTTTCTGCCAGTAGTCCTGATCATAGAAACCCTCCATTTCCTATTCACCCTGCCTCAACTGAGGAAAAACTGTAGCAAAAGAACCTGCTGTGTTCACCATGAAATAACTCAGCACAACCTACATCCTAAACCCACACATGGCTGCCTAAAGCATGCTTTCTAGAGAAATAAAAAGAGAAAATTCTGTCCTCTACATCAGATTCACTTCAAAATTACAGCTGAGGGTGTTGTCTCATATTCCTTCCTGTCTTCCTCCATTGGTGGACTCACACAGTTTTGTTTTTTAATTATCTATTAAAGTAACACAGTTAAATCGACTTGGGTGCACATATGTGTGCATCTGTGAGTCTGGAGATGCACAAGCATTTGTGTAGCTACCTTCATGACCAGGATCCCTGAGAGTTCTGTCACCCCCAGACTCCCTCACACTGCCCTGTTGGAGTCACACTGTCCTCCCAGCCCTGCTCTGCATCACTGTAGTTTTGTCTTTTTCAGAATGTCATATAATCAGAATCAGACAGTAGGTGACTTTATGGCACTGGTTTCTTTCACCCAGCACAGTGCCTTTCAGATTTATCTACATTCATATGGGTATCAGAAGTTTTTCTATTTATTTTATTGAGTAGAATTCTATTGTATGTACTGCAGTTTATCCTCTCACTCACTGGAGGGCCCTGAGGTTAATTCCAGTTTTTGGTGAATATGAAGAGAACTGTTATAAACATCTCTATATAAGTTTTTGTGTGAATGTAAGTTTTCATTTCTCTAGGGTAAACAGCTGGGTTATATGGTATGTATGTTTAAATGTATAGAGAGCCAAATTGTTTTTCTGCATCATTTTGCATCCTGACCAGCAAAACGTGAGAGTTCTAGTTGCTTCACGTCTTTGACAGCACTTGGTATTGTCGGTTTAAAAAACCTGAAAATCTCTTTTAGTTATTCTAATAGAGAAACTGTAATATCTCATCATTGTTGAAACTTACATTTCTCTAGTGGCTAATGATGTTGAAGATTTTTGCATGTGCTCATTTGCCGTTTGTATATCCTCTTTGAAGTATCTGTTCAGGTCTTTTTCACTCCTATCCTTTTTTTTTTTAAAGTAAATGAGCTGTTTGTCTTCCAAGTGTTGAACTTTGGAAGTTAATATTTATGTACTTTTTATATTCTGCATACAAGTTTTTTGTCAGATATGATATTTGAAAATATTTTCTTCCAGTCTGTCATTTGTCTCTTCATTCTCTTAACAGTGAATTTCACAGAGCTAAAATATTTAATTTTAGTAAATTTAATATATCACTTTAATTTTATTGTGTTTTTGGTATGATATCCGAGAATTTGTTGCCTAACTCCAGTCATGAAGAGTTTCTACCATACTTTCTTAGAAAATTTTATAGTTTTACATTTTTCCTTTAGATCTATGGTCCATTTTGACTGACTTTTTGTATTAAACAGTGTAACATTAGGTTGAGGTTCTTTTTCTTTTTTCACATATTGATGTCTAATTGTTTTAATACTGCTTGTTGAAAAATCTATTCTTTTTTTATTGCCTTAGCACTTTTGTTGATAATCAATGGACCTAAAGTTGCGGGCCTATTTTTGGACTCTCTGTCCTGTTCCATTGATTTACATGTCTATTCTTGTGCCAATAACAACACTGTCTTGCGTACAGCAGCTTAGAGTAGAATAGGTCTTAAAATTGGGTGGTGTGATTCCTCCAGCTCTACTCTTTTTTGACAAAATTGTTATAGTTATTCTAATTCCATGGTCTTGCCATATAAACTTCAGAATTACCTTTCCTACAGCTACAAAAAAGTTTGCTGTGATTTTTTATTAGAATTGCATTAAATCAAAAGATCAGTTTAGAAAGAATTGACATATTTCCAATATTGAGTCTTCTAATTCATAAACACAGTATGTCTCCATTTACTTAGGTCTTTTTTGACTTTTTTCATTATAGTTTGGTAGTTTTTAGTGCAGAGATCTTCTACATGTTTTGTTGGTTTTATACCTAAGTATCTCTTTCTCTCTTCTTTTTGAAATTACTCTATATTATATATGAATACCTAATATATACATATGAAATTATATATTTAAATGTATAAAAGAATAAACATTTAATTTTGGTCACCAATTGTTTATTACTAGTATACAGAAATATGATTAATTTTTTTGGTGTGAACCGACCTTGCTAGACTCTTTTACTGTTTCTAGAAGTTTTTTTTTTTTTTTGTCGATTCTTGAAATTATCTAAGTAGACAAATATGTCATGTGTGAGTAGAGATAGCTTTACTTCTTTTGTTCTAATTCTATGACTTTATATATTTTTTTGCTTAATTGCACTGTCCAGGACTTTCAGTATTGTGTAAAAAGGAGTGGTGACAGTTGACAGCCTTGTCTGGCTGCTGATCTCAGAGGAAAAGCATAGAGTCATTCACCATTAAGTGTGACGTTAGCTGTAAGTTTTTAATGGATGACCTTCATCAGGCTGAGGATGTTCTTCTTTACCTTTTCTGGAGTTTTTATTGTGATCAAATATTTCCCTGCATCATTTGATATAGCCATGAGGTATTTCTTCCTTAGTCTGTTAGCATGGTAGATTATAGTGATTAATTATTGAATACTGAACCAGAATTGTATTTCTGAGACAAATCTCACTTAGTCATGGTGCATTTCAAAAAATATATTTTTGTATTCAATATGTTAGTATTTTTGAGTATATGCTTTGGGGGAATATTAGTCTATAGTTTTCTTTTGATGTCTTTGGTTTGAGATCAGGATTAATACTAGCTTCATAAACTGAATTGGGAGATATTCCCTCTTCCATTTTCTGGAAGAGATTATGTATAATTGGTGTTATTTCTTTTTTAAATATTTGGTAGAATATCATAGTGAAACCATCCAACCCTTGGAGTATCTTCTTTTGGGAGAATTTTAAGTATGAATTAAATTTCTTTAATAGATTTAGAACCATTCAGTTTATCTATTTCTTCTTGAGTTAGATTTGGTAGTTTGTGGCTTTCAAGGATTTTGTCCAGTTTTACCTAAATTGTCAGATTTTTACAGACTTTATGATATTCCCTTATCCTTTCAATGTCTGCAGTAATATCCCTTCTTTCATTCCTTATATTGGTTATTTGTATCTTCTCTCTTTATTTCTTTGTCAACCTGGCTAGATGTTAATCAATGTTATCAATTTTTTCAAATATTCAGTTTTAGCTTCATTGATTTTCTTTTTTCAGTTTTATTAAATTTTGTGTTTATCTTTATTATTTTGTTCCTTCTGCTTGATTTGGAATTATTTTGCTCATCTTTTTTTAGTTTCTTAAGATGGAAGCTAAGCTTGTTGATTAGATCTTTTTTCTTTGCTAATGTAAGTATTGAATGCTATAAATTTTCCTCTAAGCACTGTTTCAATTGCAACCCACACATTTTGATGGGTTTTATTTTCTATTTTCCCACAGTTCAAAATATCTCTAGTTTTTCTTGAGATTCTATTTTTGACTCATAGGTTATCTGAAAATGTGTTGTTTAACTTCTGAATGTTTGTAAATTTTCCATGATCTTTCTATTACTGATTGCTAGCTGGATCCTGTTATTGTCAGAGAACATACTTTGGATTATTTCGGGTTTTTTGTTTTGTTTTGTTTTGTTTTGAGTTGGAGTCTCACTCTGTCACCCAGGCTAGAGTGCAGTGGCATGCTCACAGCCATCCAGCGTCGACCTGCTGGGCTCCGGTGATCCTTCTGCCTCAGCCTTCAAGTAGCTGGAAATACAGGCGCATGCTACCATGCCTGGCTAACTTTTTGTTTATTATAGAGACGAGGTCTCACTAAGTTGCCAGGGCTGGGGATTATGTCAATTAAAAAAAATGTGTTGTTTGTTTTATGACCTAGAATATGGTATGTCTTAGTGGGTGCTTCATATGTATCTGAAAACAATGGATATTCTGCTATTTCAGGGTAGACTGTCCTACAAATGCCAATTCGGTTCAGTTGGTTGATTGTGTTGTTCAGTTCTTCTATAGACTTATTAACTTTATTTCTACTTCCTCTATTTACTGAGAAGGAAATTTTGAAGTCTCTATAATTGGCGTATTTTATAAATGGGTGAATTGTATAATTTCTGAATTATAACTCAGTAATTCTCCTTTTAGTTATATCAGTTTTTGCTTCATGTATTTGGAAGTTTGGTTATTAACTGCATACATATTTAGGGTGGTTAGGCCTTTTGGTGAATTGCCCTTTTTATCATTATGTCACGTTCCTTTTTATCTTCAGCAATTTTCCTTGTTCTGGGTCTACTTTGTCTGATATTAAACAAAATCATTCCAGATTTCCTTTGATTAATGTTTGAATAATGAATCTTTTTCCATCCCTTTACTTTAATGTACCTATGTTATTATATTTAATATAAGGATTTTATAAACAGAATATGGTTGGGATTTAAAAAAAATTCATTCTGCCCATTTCTGCCTTTTAGCTGGTATGTTAAGACTATTTGTATGTATTTATTTTTAAATTTAAAAATGTGATTGATATATAATAGTTTACCTATTTTGGGAATACATGTGATATTTTGATACCTGTATACAATGTGGTATAAATCAGGGTAATATATCTTGTTTTATTTTTATGTCAAGTAATTTTGGATCACATCCTGAACATTGCCAGAGTCTTATTTAAATACTAAAAAGACTACTAATTTCTTTTTTTTTGGTTTGTTTAAGCAGACAATCAGCCTGGTTAGGTCCAGGTCATAAATTCCAATAAGGCTTCTTTGTGTTGTGATTTCAAAGTCAATTCTGTTTTCTTTTCTTTTTTTTTTTTTGAGTTGGAGTTTTACTCTGTTGCCCAGACTGGAGTGCAGTGGCCGCTCCCAGCTACCGCAGCCCTGACCTGCTGGGCTCCGGTGTTCCGCCTCAGCCTTCCAAGTAGCTGGAACTACAGGCGTGCGCTACCACACCCAGCTGATTTTTGATTTATTGTAGAGATGAGGTCTCGCCAAGTTGCCCAGGCAGGTCTTGAACCCGCGGGCTCAAGAAATCCATTCACCTCGGCCTCCCAAAGCACGGGATTACAGGCTAAGCCACCGAGCCCAGCCAATTCTGTTTTCAAAAGCTTTGCAGTGCCCTTCCGATTTGTCCCATGTGGGTATGGCCCAATGGACAGTCTGAGACCTGAGTATTGGTCTACCTCAGAGCTCCGTTCTTCAAGCTGTTGGCATTCTCTTTAGATCCGTGCATGTACAACTCCAAATTGAATCCAGGAATTTATATAAACAGCTGCAGGAAATTACTATCTTGATCTCCCTCCTCCTCCCTGTGATCTACTGGACAGTCTGACACTCTGAGGCCGCACTCTTAGACCTCTCAACAGAAGGTCAGAACTTTTGTTTTTCTATCCTGCCATGTAGCTTCAATGACTGTGTCAGTATCTGGGGTCAAGTGGTGGAAGGACATAGAAAAGAAAAAGCAGTGAAGTCTCTTTCATGTTTTTGGTACCATATCTCCTGTGGTCAGAGAAAGGAGTCCCTTCCATCAGAGTTTTAGGTTTCTGTTTGGCTGCTGTTGCTGTCATTGCCACCAGAGGATTTCTTGGGGGGTGCCATTTTGGTGGCACTTCAAATGCTGGACTCTTTCCCTAAGCTGCCCGCTACTATTTACTTTTCAGAGTTCTCAAATTGCTGCTCCATGTATTCTGTCCAGAGTTTAGAGTTGCCTTCGGTAGGAGAGACAGGATGGAGTATGATTATTTCACCTTGCCAAATCCAGAACCTCACATTGGTTTTTAATTACAAGTACACTTTTACAGGTAGAACTGAAAAGTCTTACACATAATATTTGCTTCATTTTCCTTTCTCATCATATGGGCAACTTAATTTTTCTTCTTCACCCAGTTTACCAGCCTATTTTGTCTATACTGTACATAATTTCTTCTCCAGTCTCAGACATTTCTGCCTATGTGATCCTCTGATTCACTCACCAGGCTAGTTCTCAAATCCTGAACTCTCCTATTACCTGCCTTTCTGCTCTTGCCTCTAGAGTACTGTAGACCTGCCTCATATCAGATTCATGTTACAGAAATTCTAACAGCCTACACTTGGGTGATGTGTGGCCATAATTATTGTATGCAGATGATGTCTTTTATCATTCTAAATTATATGAATGAAAAGCAGGATGTAGAGACATTTGCATAATATGATTGTTTTTATCATTTTTTTTGTAAGACAAGCAAGCCAATCCCCCATATGAGCATATGCATGTTACACCAAGAAAAGAAGAAAAAAATCCATAATGCTAGGCTAAGGGGTATGAACATTTTTATCTGGCACTGGGTAGAACTCAGAGGTTTCTGAGTGAGGGTGAGGAGGAAAGAGATTCCACCGGAGCTGTGACTTCATCTTTATAATGCAGTCTTCACTACTCATTATCCAGAATTCTAATTTAAAAGTGGCCAACTCCAAGGTGGCAGACTGCTGCCAAATCTCCTATTTCCCTCACCACAAACCCTTCCCATCAATGGTTTCCTCTCGTTTGAAATTAGTGTCCTTGGATTTTTCTTTAGCAGTTGAACAATGGCAGCAGTTTGAGTCCATCTTGACTCTGAAGTCCTTCCTGTGCAATTCTTCCCCTCCCCCCACAGTGACAACAGCATCAATATATTGTCATTATTGTCTTGTTGTGAACTGCTTAGGAAGGCACAGTCACTTCCCAGTTAGTGACTGCTAGACCAAGGGCTTATGCCAATTCACCTCTGCCCGCCATGGCTATGGCATCTGGCCACCTAGGTGCTGGAAGCTTTTTCACATCATGCTGTCCCCTCTCTTACAGGAGTTAGCAAAGATTTTGTTTTAGGTATCTCGCTGGGGGTGGGGTGAAGCTAAACCCTTTGCAACTCTTCTCTTGGATGTTCTTTTTGTCCTTTTTACAAGATTGTAGCATTTACTTCAAGGAATACATAATTTCTTAACCTTCAAAAACAGACCTGGTTCTGCTTTAGATTACTGGAGCAGGCAATTAATAAAATGTACGTCTTTGATGTCCCTTGCCTATTAAGTTGTCCCTTGACGTCTTCTTGCCTATTACACTTATTTGGTACATGATTCATTGCTGTAGTCATTCCTTAATTATTTGTTTTTGTTCCAACAAAAGGGAGTACCCAAGGACCCTAGTATTTGCTAATGAGTTGCTACGTTCTGCTACATTCCAATTATTTATTAGGATGTTTTTCGAGACTTCAGCATCATCTCCAACATGTGTTAATAAGTTGTTTTGCAAAACACAATTACATTTTTAAAATATGCAGGCATCATTAGTGATGTCTTCAATAAAGATTAAATTAATGAAACCAGTCCTTACCTCATTACAAAACATACATTTTCAGCAGTAAAATCATCAGGCTTGTGGTCTGGTAAGAGGTTTAACCATCTGTATGCAAAAGTCTTTTATTTGTGTAGTGACTAGTGGTTATAAGACAAATGACCTGAAATCACCATCTCCAGGTTTGACCTGTACATATTTCAGTGACAATCTGTGCAGTGTGACCAAGGTTACTTCCTTGGGGCAGTGTTATGGTGTAGTGTAGTAAATAACTCCCAACTTTGGACAACTTGAAAATTAGAGAAAATAAACTGTCCTAGGGTCCTTCCAAAAATCTTAGGAGAAAATTAAAACAAGTAATAGACTGGAAGAAGACATCTGCTACATTTTCCATAGACAAAGGTCCAATATCCAGAGGACACAAAGAGCTCCTACAAATCAAAAAGAGAGATTCAACTAACCAATGGGCAAAAAATATAAGATACATGAAAAAGCACTCAGTTTCACCAGCTGTGAGGGAAATGCAAATTAAAGCAATAATGAATTACCATTTTTTTATTCTCTAACTGACAAAGCTAAAATGGCTGATATTATCTATACAAGCAAGGACACAGGGAAATGAGTACTGTCACACACTGATGGGAATATAAATTAATGAAATCCTCTGAGAAGGCAATTGGTGATGAAAATTAGAAACACACATACCCTGTTGCTCCTCCTAATTCTTCTAGGCATCTTTCCAAACGAAACATTCACATTTGTACACAAAAATGCATGCATTGTTTGTAAGAGAAAACAATAAAAAATTGGGGAAACAGGTGAAATGTCTGTCACAAGTGAGTAGTTAAATAGTTTATTCCCCATCAAAAATGGTGAGCAGCATACCCATACTCGCCGTTAAATGAGTAGAGCAAGGTACAGAATAACATGTACACTATGGTCCCATTTATGCAACAAAGCAAGATACCTTTGTATTCATGGGAAGGGGACCCAAAAAACCCAGGAATTTATTTTAAAATGTATGTTTATTCTTACGTTTTAAACTTCAGTCATCTTCAAGGTACTTTCTGTTTGATGCAATATACCTATCAAGATGCTTTTTTCACTGCTCAAAACAGTTTTTGAACTTGTCGATTTTGATGCCCTTTAGTGCGTCTGCTGTTTTTTGTTTCACCTCTTCTGCATTAGCAAAACGTTTCCCTTTGAAGGTTTTTTTCATCCGGGGAAACAAAAAAGTTGCCAGGGTGAGAGCAGGTGAGTAAGAAGGGTGGTGCATGGGGGTCATGCCATTTTGGGTCAAAAACGGCTGAACGCTCAGCACAGTGTGGGCAGGTGGGTTCGTCAATCATCATCATGAAATGGGAAAAGGGGTTGAAAGAATCTCCAAAATAAATTTCATTGAAACTGATCACAGCCTCTCACAACAAAGCTAACTGATACACTGATGTTGATGCGTTCCTAAAACACTGACTTAATATCTGGCAGGGGAAGCCTGGACCACAAGAGACCCATTCTCTAAAAGATAATTTTTGTTTTTGGGGGGTTCCCCCCTTGTATGTATCTACCTACCTCTCTACATACCTATTTACCTGTTTACCTACCTACTTACCTACCTATTCACCTACCTACCTACCTACCTACCTACCTACCTACCTACCTACCTACCTATCCTTCTATCTACAAATGCACAGAATAGGATAAAAGGAGATACATCAAATTGTTGAAAGTGCCTACTTCCCTCTGGGGTGGGGGCATGGTTGGTACTAGGGGAGAGGAAATGAAGGGGCTTTTACATTTTGATTTGTGTATTAATGTATTGTTTGAACTAAGGCAAAATATACCCATGAATCACTTATGCAATTAAAAAGAGACAGAAGTCACTACCTTAAAGAATCCATGACTTTCTAAACTCCAGTTCACGAGAGAGACCTCGAAAAGAAGGCTTGCCTTCCTTTAGTCCTACTCCACCTCCCGTCAACCCCTCTGCCTCCTTCCTTTATTGTCTTCCTGGGAGGAAACAGAAACAGGGTTCTAGTACCAGCTTCACTCCTTACTATTTGTGAATTATTGAGCAATCTCCCTAAGCCTCAGTTTTTTCATCTGTAATAAGGGTACAATAATAACAATATCTCTATCGAAGTTAGCCATTATGGTGGAGACGCTACCTCCGGCCTATAGTCTGTGCTTAGATCCCCAATGGCCACAGGCTTCTCTGTTTACTCTCTGAATTTCCAGGTAATCCCAGCTCTGTCCAAGCATTGACACCAGCCTTTGGGAAGTCCCCATGGTACTCCATCTAGTTGTCCCTCCCTGGGTACCCTTTCAACCTTGTTCAGGCAGCTGCCAGGGTTCTGCTGTTACTATTTTCCCCACACCAACTGCCTGGGCTGGGTGTTTGTTCTTGAGGTGCCTGATTAGTGATGCAGCCTAGATGTGCTTGGGAGCATTTCTTTTCAAGTATTGCCCAATAGCAGACATCTACCTGTCGGAAGGGGAGTGCTGAGTCCCTAGGGATGAACAAGTGTCTTTGCATGGTGTTTCACTCTGTCCTCGGCTTTAATGAACACAGCTTGCCGCATGCATATTTTTAGGCTGGCTTAAATAAGTTCTGGTGCAGACTGTGTGTTAGGGAGCTGGTCTGACCCACAGGATCATGTTACCACATGAAGCCAGCACCAAACCAAGGCTGTCTCCACCCTTAGTGGAATGGTCGCTGCCCGGAGAGGGCTGGTCCCATCCTTGCGTGTTCTCTGTTTTTAAAAACTCTCAGTGAATTTCAGCAGGGACTCATCAATGTTTACAGAGTGGTCAACAGTAGACACAGCAAGCCCTCTGCTATTTGCAGCTATTCCCTTCTCAGCATCACTGGCAAAGGCCCCACCCCACTCCCATCCCAGCCGTAACTGTTCACTCTTCCAAACGATATGATAATAAAACACACTTTTCCTTCTTAGAAGTGAAACAACATATTACCAACTGTCTGCCCTTGGCAAATGAGTCAGTTAAGCCCAGTTCCTGCTGGTGTATTTAAAGACAGTCTCCTTCTCTTGAGAGAGGGGCAAGGGTCCTCAGCCTGGAGGAACCACCCACTTACAGATATGTCCCTGTGGCTCTACATTCACAAGCTTCCTGGTTTAAATAAAGCTGCCACTTTTCTGCAGGGTTATTCTGATATCTATATAATAGCATCTGCTGGCAAAGTTATTTTTGAAATACTTGAATGAAAATCATCATGTCAAGAACGTACATTACTGCTACGATGAGATTTAGAATGAATCAACTGCCTTCTAAAATCTGAAATGTCTCTGCTATAAGGGGAAGAAATTTTATTTTAAGGCATTTCATTAAAATGAAATAGGTGTTGGGAAAATTGGTTAGTTGCAAAAAGATTCAACTTAGAGCCTCAGCTTATATAGACCATATTCTACAATAAATCCTAAGTGAGTCGAGTGTGAAAAATGGAACAATAAAAAAACTCTATAAATAAATTTAGGAAAGTATTAAACAGATATTTGGCGATAAACAGTCCACCAATATTATTGTTATGATGACCATTTCTAAGTATGGAAGCAATGGAGGAAGTCACAAAAGAAAATGTTAACAAATTTGACCATATGAAAATAATACTGCACCTTACAGAGGCTAGTCACTATTATTATTGGTAAACAAAGTGGTGATGATGAGCTTGAAATTAAGAATTAATGTCACCTTATAGAGTTGAACTTGCAAAAAATCTTCATGCAGCTCTCCATGAGATACAACTGAGAGGATACTACATGTCAATCATTGTGCCTGTCCTACTTATCCTCTTTTTAAAAGAGAAATCTCCCCGTTTTGCTGCCTGGGTGTTCATTTTCTGACACACAAGTCCTCTCTTCTTCCCTGGGCATAGCTATTTGGACCAGGGGTGGGATTCTGACCCAAAAGAGGCACATTCTTAAGCCTGCCAGTGACTATTGTCTTGAAGGTCTAGAAAACATAAATTGGACTAGTCAAATTATCTTTCTCATACTTTGAGCTAAGAAATAAGCAAATAATTAGCTCATTAGCCTCAGGGACCACATATTAAAGAATATTTTCAGGGACAGCTAGGACTGAAGCCATGAGAAAGCAGGAGCTGTGGTCAGCAGGGCCAGCAGGTTGCAATAGCAGACATGCACAGAAATAGTAAGAGGCTCTGAGGGAGGCATGGAGAGAGAGCGCCAGGCTCTGGAGCCACCCTGGTTCTTGATGGCTCCCCAGGTCCTGGCTCTGGCTCTCATTCCAGCTTTGTGGGGTCCCAGATTTTATTATTGTATTTTGCTGAAATTCTTGTCATCATCCCCATATATCCTAGGTCCGATCAAACTCGACTGGGTTTCTATTTCTGAAAATCAAAAGAGTCAAACTAAAAGTGATTGCTGTTGTGACCCAATTTAATATTCAAGGTAACTTGGAGTTCATCTTTGGGAGGCAGGAGAGGGACATAATTATGGTTTAGCAAGAAAAAAACTAACAAATATTGCTTTTTCTTGTCTGGAGAAAGGGGTGCTGTGCTCAGAAGGGGCTGGTCAGCCTGGAGAATAGGTGAGTCAGGTTGGCAATGGTGAATGAGCACCGTCCAGGGAAGGTGGACTGGACCAGGGCCTGTAATTGCTGCAGGGATGTTCACTTCTGTGGGCAATGGACACCTTGTGAGGTATCACCATGACCATGAGAACCTATGTCTCAAAACTCTTCACTATCTTTGTTTTGATTCCCTCTGTGCTTGAAGATGCCCAGGTATCAGGCTTTCAACAACTAATCTAGTTTGTTCCCTGGGCAGAGGTTCCCTGGATGGATGTGGTTCAAGAATTCCTGTCTATAACAGAACATCCACCATGGTAAACTAATAAATTGCCCTCTGGTTTACAGTGCATTTGATCGGCATGGGTCAGCCTTCCTGGGTCCTCTCAGCTGAGGCCAGGCCCTGGACCTTGATTCACACATGAAGGCAAGACTCCTCTATCAGGACTCTTGGGAGACAGCCATCCATCTTCTTCGCTGACATTCCAACCAAATCTTTGTTTCCTTTTCTATTCATGACAATTATTAGTGTTCCTTCCTGTCAGTGAAAGTACTCCTTCAACTTGCATCAAATCATTTTTTTTTTTGTTTGATCTCCAAACTATGACAGCAAAACATTCAATCCAGTTTCATGAAGACATCAGTCATACTGGTTATGGGCCATTACTCAGATAACTGCATGTCTTGGAACATTCTGCAATTTCAGTGACATCTGAACTCTTACAGAGAGACCTTAAGAAGTCATCTCTGCTCTTTTTGTCTCCAGATACCCTGAGTCATCTCAGAAAACTACTTTTCGGTCTTGCTTTTCATGATTCCCAGGATCTCTATTCATTTAATCACCTTCTTGACAAAATATTCTTTCACATGACCAAATATATTTTCAATACAATTGAGTCTTTCTTTTTATATCTCTCTAAAGTTCAGTCACTATTTAATGGTCTGTCTGTATAATGTCAAGTAATAGAAGTCAGTTCTCTAAAACTATATTTCTTTCCTTCCTTCCTTCCTTCCTTCCTTCCTTCCTTCCTTCCTTCCTTCCTTCCTTCCTTCCTTCCTTCCTTCCTCTTTTCTTTCCTTCTGAGTTAGAGTCTCGCTCTGTTGCCCAGGCTGGAGTGCAGTAGCACAATCACGGCCACCGCAGCTTCAGCCTGCTGGGCTCAGGCGATTCTTCTGCCTCAGCCTTCCAAGTAGCTGGGACTACAGGTGCATGCCACCATGCCTGGCTAATTTTTTGATTCATTATAGAGATGAGGTCTCACCAAGTTGCCCAGGCTAGTCCTGGGCTCAGGTGTCTCATCTTGGCTACCCAAAATGCTGGTAGGCATTAGCCACCATGCCCAGCCCAACTATGTTTTTTTTTTTTTTTAAAAGGAATTTCCTCACATGCAGTTGGCTAACAGGGGAGTGATGGCAAAGCAGTTGCATTTGTTCATACTGGGTTGTTTTTCCTAGTAAGTTAAAGTTTTTCACCACAAAGAAAAAGCAGTTGCATACAAATAAAGCTAGCACAGAAAGCAAAGCAGAAATGCAGGCCTGAATGCCAGGCCCCTTCTCCCACATTCCCCTTCATGGTCCAGCGTGGCCGTGTGCTGTCTCTTAGAAGGGCTTGTGCTGCTCTTCCCATCTCTATGTATGTTGTTCCTGTTTCCATAACTCAGCAGCCTCCGTTCTTCCTTAAACCCTTTTCTATCATGACATCATTTTGGAAAAACATATTCCTTATGTATTACGAATTTAACATGTCTATTTATGTCCTTATTTTTATTAGGACTGTAACTGGTTTTGTTAGTGTTCTAGTTATAAAGTAGCATGGATTTTGAAGGGTCTTCCCCAATCTTAAGTTTCTTACAATCCCTGTTTTTCAGCATGTCATTTTGCATTTACTTAACTATAGTAGAAGCACCTATAACTAAAACCAATTTTTAAGTTCCCTATTCACAGCTTTCTTCTTTTTCCAGGATAAATAAGTCAATAGTTCTTTTCTTAAAAGAACTACTGCCCATTCCCTTACTGATATCTCTCATTTGAGGCTGTGGATACATTTCTGTCAGGTCTGTAGAGAGCATAATTTTTGCATGCTTATTTCTTCCTTTAGGAGAAAGATATCTCCTCTATTCCTTAAAAATCTCATTCAGTTCATGTGCTATAGATAGGCTAAGCACCTACCTGAGGTGTGGGCACATGATTTAGGCCTAGTCAATGAGAGTATTTCATTTTCTTGGATGTAGGGACTGGTCAGAGATGGGCAGATGGTGTAAGCTAAGCTGATTATCGCCCCCTCCCAATACTTTTGCTACTGATGTTGGGAAAGAGCTCTTTTATTAGAATTATGAATACTACAGACTGGAATTGGGAGCTTCTGGGGTATCTTGCCTCTAAATGGGGAGAGGCTGCCAGACAACTTAGTCAAGCAGAATTGAGATATGGAGGAAAAGAAGAGAGAGGGGAGGGGAGGGGAAGGAAAGGGAGAGAAAGGGAGGGGAGGGGAGGACGAGGGAGGGGAGAGGAGATGCATTTGAAGCCAACCATACTTCTTAGACTTTCCCATTACATTCTCTTATGCTTATAGTCAGATACCTTGGCCAGTGTAAACTGGGTGTAAATTAATTGAATATTTTTGATAAATGTAACTAAAAAATCAAACTAAATAATGCATTAGGCTGAGCATGATGGTTTAAGCCTATAATTCCAGCATTTTGGGAAGCTGAGGCGAGAGGATTGCCAGGGGTTTGAGACCAGCCTAGGCAACTTGGTGAGAACTCGTCTCTACAATGAATCAAAAAATTAGCCAGGTGTGGTGGTGTGCACCTGTAGTTCCAGCTATTTGGAAGGCTGAGGTGGAAGGATCACCTGAGCCCAGCAGGTAGAGACTGCGGTGGTCATGAGCGTGCCACACTGCACTCTAGCCTGGGCGACAGAGTGAGACTTCAACTCAAAAACAAAAAACTAAAAACAAAGCTTGTTGACTTAAAATAAATATGCAGTGAATCACTTAATAAAAGCAAAGATTCCTTTGTGACTTTATAATCACTACTTTAGCTGCTGTTCTCTGAACCATCTCTCTAAGAGTGGAAGTCACTGAGGAAGTGCAACGTAGGCATGGAAATGCTGGGCCAGGGAAAGGATGACTTCTTGGCTTTTGCCTTTCTACTTTTGAGAATATTGTTTTTTGTTTTGTTTTGGTTTTTACTTTATGGTAACACATTTGTATTTTTCAGCTGCTGATGACTTCTATCCCTGTCTTTAACCAAACCTCTAGTTCTTATTTGGTGCTGGTTTTGGTACTTATGCATAAATACTTCAGTACACTGATTCCTACTAAACCTCACTAAGTTTATGCTTTGAGTTCTCTTGTGTTTTCTGAAGCATCAGTAAACTCACTCAGTTGGAATTCTATAGAGCTTGAAAATACAACCCTGCAAGTCTGTCCTCAAACCACCAACAATGATTGTTGAAACCTGTGTGGAACATTGAATCTTGCTGCGACTGCTTCTAGCCCATAGGGCACTGCCCTGCAAACCAGCAAAAGATGCATCCTCCTATGGAAAGATACAAGCCTGAGCTGAGACACATGGGATAGAGGGGCAAGGGCAGGCTGGGCTTTAGCCTCACCTGCATCCACCCTGGGCCCCAAATTTTAAAGGTGACTTGTTATTAATCATGCTACAAAGATCTTTTTAATTTCTTGGGCTCTGCTCAAAGAGGCTCCTAGTTGGGGTCTAGTTTGAGCCTTTTGTTGGGCCTACCTTATAGGATAAAGGTTAAAGATTCAGGAAAAATGAATAACAGCTGAATGAAAATTTAAACTCAGAAGATAATGTCAAAATTAGGTAAATCTGAACTTGTCGAGATAGTATATAGTATTTGAACGTTTTGGAGTTGGACAGAAATTGATTTTAATTCTATATTGGCCACTTTAACTTCCATTTAAAAAAATCTGTAAAATAATAAAAATACCATATTTCATAGAATCTAAGACTACATGATACATAAGACCAATCCTCCATTCAGGGGTTTTTAAAATGTGAAAAAAAAGGTCAAATGGGATAGTTAAATGCATCCTGATGGCACAAGTGTTAAGAGTGAAAAACTATGTGCCTTAGAATGTATGACATACAGCAAAACCCACTTTACAGGTCATGTCTCTTTCCTGTGAGGTTTAAGTGAGATAATGCAGATCAAGTTCTCACCCCCCACTCACAGAGTATGTACTCAATAAAAACAGCCTCAATGGTAGAGGCTGTTGTTGTTGTTGTCCTTATTATTTGGAGCTGGCAACATATATTAACAAAAGAATATACTTGCTCCAGGTCATCATACTCCAGCAAAACAACCCGTCTGTT
This sequence comes from Carlito syrichta, assembly GCF_000164805.1. Classification (NCBI taxonomy): domain Eukaryota; kingdom Metazoa; phylum Chordata; class Mammalia; order Primates; family Tarsiidae; genus Carlito; species Carlito syrichta. The sequence goes on along the minus strand of NW_007255020.1, from coordinate 20,786 downwards.
CTCTTTTCCCTACTCTAGGATAAGATACAAGAAACCAACATGCAGGAAGTAGGTCCCAAAGAGAACTTCAAATGAAGATTAAGTACAGAACAAGAACATGACTGACAAATAGCAAAAATTGTCCTATTTATTCTGCTGACGGGAATCCAGCTATCAGAAACTATTAACCCAAATTCCAGATGTATAAGATAAACATTTTTGGAAAGGGTATTGGTCAAATGATGGGTTGGTGTCCTTTGACTAGGGAAAGAAAACTTCCAGAATGTTTTGCTAGCTTTTCTAGTGTTTGTTTTTTTCTTTGTCTTTCACTAACAGCTTCTTCTATTACATTTTCTATGATTTTTTTAATGACTTGCTGAGTGTTTTACTAGGGAAAACCTTTAGTGCGAGTTTTCATTTGGGCCTGAAGAGGCGTGTGGAGGGATGACGAGGTGCCAAGAGGTGTCAGTCAAACTCTTTCACCTGTCTCCAAAGTAGTTCATTCCTGGACTGGTCCAGGAGTGGGCCTTATGCCACTGAATGGTCATTCGTTGTCCTTTGTTGCCAAAGACAATGCTGCCAGTGGCAGAACACCGATGTCGAAAACTTAATGCCAGAATCCTAGTGAGTGAAAAAATGCCTGGTTCATGGCATTACTTCTAAAGCAGTCTACTTCTTTTCTCAGTTTGGGCTTAAAGGCATGTCTAGAGACATGATGGATGGAAGCAGGGTGCATGTAAGCGTGTTCTAAACACAACCCATGTGATGAAAAGCAGCCTAGTGCTCTCATGTACGAGACAGGGAATTACAATGAAAATGACTGTCCCCAGAAACAAAGTTCTTATTATTTTTCTGGGAGATTCTAAGTTGGTTATTACTTCCACTTTTGATTTCAGCTTGTTTTACATCGGGATTGATGCAAATAGTGTTTAGGACAAAAAAAGAGTTTGAGTCTACCTAGTTGGGCTGGCTTCTTACAAGTAAAGAAAATAAGGTGGAAGTTTTGATTGACTGATCGTGCCGTGGAAAAAGTAGATATTATACGGTCACCCCTGAACTGACAGCCTTCAGGGATTTTTGAGAATGAGACTCAAGAGGCAGCTGTAGATCACGATGTCAGAGAAAAAACAAATTCACTGAGGAGACAGTGGCAGTCTGAACTTTAAACATGTGGCTGGCCAATTTGTAATTCACAAATACGGCTTTTGTTTCCTCTCTGCAGGCCAATTACGTGTGCACTCCTTGGCATCCTTATCCTGCCTTGGGGTCTGGAGGCAGGATGTGGCACAGCCTGGGAGTGGAACTGAGTCACCATCCCACGCATACATGGTATATCCATGCCACGCTCCTGCCTCTTGACTCCTAGAGTCACCAAAGGACTCCTTGGGGACTGCAAATTCCACTTGATTCAATTTCTCCCTAGGAAAGATGCATTCAGCAATGCCACACATTTCCGGAAACCAGTTTCCTTCAGGTTGCCTTGGAATTGCCTTGGAAATTTAGAATATGTATGCAAGTTCTACCTTATACCTCCTTAACTCTAACCTGGTGCCTGAGATGCCATAATGGTGGGCTGCTCCCTGTGGGATAGCAGACAAATCAGCTCCGAATCCACTGAAATCTGCTTCCCCTTTCCTCCCTGCCTCCCCTTCCTTCCAGGTGACTCAAGTCAGGTAGGCTGTCACCACCCTACTGTCCCTGGGAGACTGCACTGCCCCTTAGCAGGGTGTCTGCTTTCCTACCTGAAATCCTGGCAATCTTGATGGGGCATCAGCCTAGAATTAAATCTTCTTAAGGGTTTGGGTCACTGAACCCTTTCAGAGTCAGATAAAAGCTATGAATATTATCTCCACAAAATTGTACACACTCCTAACTCCCAGCTTTTTTTTTCCCATGCAGTTTTAGGATATTCAGGAATCTAGGCCAAGAAAGGAGTATGTAATTTTTTTCTTTTTTTTGTGCCAGGGATCTTCTGGCAGTCTGATGACACTATAGTCTCCTCTCGGAATAATGATTCTAGATTCATAAAGTAAAACACACAGACTCTTAAAGAGAAACAAATTATATCAAAACAGTTATTAAAATTTAAGAACTTTTTGTGATATACATAGAAATATCTATGTATTTTTATATAAATATAAATACATTAAATAATAGGATCTAATTGTGAGTCTAATAACTACTGTAACTGTGTACTGATGAGCATAAAAGATATTTTACATTTTTGGCCACACTGTGATGTGATATAAAAGTGTTTGTGATTTCCACTGGTGGCAGGGGCTGCCAGTCTACTGGGGTCTGCTGCCTGCATTCATCATTGAAGGTGGTGCTAAATTTCAGTTAGAGGTTGGTGAAAATATTGGGGCATTTCTCTCTCATCCAAGATCCTGGAATCTGGTTGAGAACCCATGAGACACAAGGATTCTGGGGGTAGTTGCTGGGCATGGCTCAGGGTCTGGCAGCTTTAGCCCTTTCTGCCTCAGGTCACAGAGGGACCTTGGGCCTCCTGTTTCCCTGACCAAGATAACCTGAGGACATCAAGATTTGTTTGCTTGTTTTAGAGATGAGGTCTTGGTATGCTGGTTGCCCAGGCTGGTCTTGAACTCCTGGTCTTAAGTGATCCTCCCACCTCAGCCTCCCAAAGTGCTAAGATTATAGATGTGAGCCACCATGCCTGGCCTTTCCAAAATTTTTGCATTGAATTCTTGCTCTGTCTCCTAGGCAGATATAGCTTACTGCAGCCTCAACCTCCTGGGGTTAGGTGATCCTCCTGCTTTAGCCTCTGAGTAGCTGGGACTACAGGTGCACACCACCACACCCAGCTAATGTTTCAATTCTTTTTTGTAGAGATGAGGTCTTGCTATGTTGCCTAGGCTGGTCTCAAACTCCTAGGCTCAAGTATCCCAGAATGCTGGGTTACACATGGGAACCACAGTGCCTGGCCAAGCCTATCATGATTTTTAATGCTCTGTTGGAAAAGCTAAAGGAGATACTCATATTCATCCTCGCTTGTAGGTGGAGGGAAAAGAGGACAAGAAGGTCCCAGGGAGCCAGCTGTGAACAGGTAATTGCTCTCTTCTTCAGCACAGAGGAACAGAGACCCCGTGAAGCTACCCCAGTCCTGGAAGATGGGTCTCTGTGTGTCTTGTAGTATGGGATGAAAAGGATTTGAGGCCCACTTTATTGAGTTTGCCTCTTTTCTTAACCTCATCTTTGCAGGGATGCTACCTGAGTTGAGAAGCCCCACTCTGTAGTCTGTACCCGGGAAGGTTCTATGGATCAGTTTTGCTTCTCATCCTCCGAGGGGCTTATTGAATGGTGCTGAAAAAATGCACATCTGTGCCAAAAATGCTAAGTATAAGCTTTGGGAGGTGTAAATGTGTTTCACGGTACTTGAAAGTATGAAATGACATCACTGTAATCGTGTGGCTATGACTAGCTGAGCTATTGCTAAAAAACATCAAGGAAAAGCAAAACTATCTCATTGGGATACTGGAGCTGAGATTTGCAGGAGGATGAGACGTTCAGGTTTTAGACAGAAGAAAACATTTTTCCTGATGGGTGATGGAGGAGATGACAAATTTCCAGTGAAAGGCTCTCAGGGCAGCTTCCTTGGCAGGCTTTCCCAAAACTAGGCTTCATGGCTATTTGGAGGCATGTCATGGCCTGGTTTCCCCCAGGAAAATGGCGTGTGAAAGAGGTGACCAGATCATCATCTGCTTACCAATTTTACTTCTTGCTTCATTTATACTTTCTCCCAGGGCCTTGGCTTCAGAAAATCTGGAGAAAAAAAGAAATAAAAAATTTACTTTTCCTGTTCATCCTACATGAGGTTTTTAAAAGAATAGATTTCTGAGAGGTTGTTAAAATATTATAAAACTTTATTAAAAGACAAAAGAAAATCTTAATAAGTAAAATGCATTAGGCTTGAAGACAGAGACAAAATTTGTATTAATTACAGGTATGGTAAATTTTTACTCTAATCAGTATAGAATTTTTATTCTTATATTCTTCAATTTATGATTTTTTGTTTTGTTTAGTGATGCAAGGTACCTGTACTGTGATCTACTAATTACAGTACCAAGATCTTCCAGTCAAAGAATGCTTACTTAAATAACATTTTTTTTCTGGTTATAACATAATATATCAGAGGCTAGAAAACAGTGGCTGGTAATGAGACAAATTCAGCCCACTGCCTGTTTCTGTAAATAAAGTTGTCCTAGGATACAGTCATTCGCATCTGCTGATATATTGTCTCTGGTTGCTTTCATGCTGCAACAGCAGAGTTGAGTAGATATGACAGACTGCATGGCTTCCAAAACTGAAAATATTTGCTATCTGATCCTTTATGAAAAAAGTTTGCTGACTCCTGTTATGTATAATTATTAAGCCATATTTTTAAAAAAGACAAGAAAAAAGAATCCCTAATAATTCCCTGCCCAGAAATATGTATGTACATGTGTATGTGTGTGTGTATATATATATATATATATCCAGTTTTTTTCTAGACAGTTTTTATAGGTTGAGATCGTACAATACATATGATTTTGTGCCCCAGATTTCTTTCACTTAGCATGAGAACATAAGTCCTTCCCTGTATCATTAGAAATTCTTATCTTTAATGGCTGCATACTAATACACCAGGTGGTCATGCTGATGTTTAGTGAATGATGCCTCTATATTTTCTTACATATATTTTATGAGACACACATTATGAGCTAACCTTGTACTAAGGAAGTGCTATAGGATACAACCTATATGAGGAACACGTAGTTCAGCCTCTACATATACTGGGTCCTGATTAAATGCTCGTTGCTTTCTCCTCCTCTCCTTTCTGCCATGAAATTAAAAGGGGTAATTGAAAACCCATGACACAAAATACATAATATATGGCAGAATTAATTCACAGTTCTATCTTGGATAACACTAGTCATGACATTGGAGTTTGACCAGGGAGGCGCTTATCCATGAGAGGGAAGTCATCAGGAAAACTTCATGTATAAGTTGGGATTGACTGGGGCTTTGTGGATGCATAGAACTTTTAGAAATCTTTTCATTCAGAAATATCCATATATACACAAAACAGAGAGAATAGTGGGATGAACGCTCACGTACCCACTATTATATTTTATTAATTGCCCAATTTTATTTCAACTCTCTCCTCTCCTCTTCTCACTCTCCTGTCCTCAAATCTTGCAGGACCCCAGCAAATCCCAGATATCATATTGTTTCATCCCTAAATACTTCAGTTGCATAGAATTTTTGTTACAGAAAGTGCAGAAAGGAGGGCATTCCAGGCAGGGGAACAACATAAGCAAAGGCCAGAGTGCCACGACTGCTCTGTGCTTGATGGAAAAAAAGTGTGAATTATGTCACTGCTATTTTCCGAATCTGTCAACTTGGCCTGAGACTGCAGACAGTAAATTTCCAGGGATGGGGACAAAATTTTCTTTGTTAAGTTTGTTGGGACTCCATCTCTGGTTCTCTTATTAAGGATGTTCAGGCTCATTATCGATTATATAGGCCCTCTCTCCAGTGAGGGCCTGTTACCTTCTGAGGAGAAGTACAGTTGCATTTGATGCAATTCAGACACTGATGTGTTGTGCAGGCCACCGTGCTGGCCTCTATGGACTCACACTGTCTCTGCTGCTGGGCAGGCATAATGTGAGGTTGGGTTCAGGCCATACAGAAGATGAGGACCATTTTCATACTCTACCTTCAGCTAAGGGAGGGACCATGACTACTCGATCACTGCTGTGTCCATCCCCAGTACCTAAGACTTAATAGGATTTGACAGTCACATGTGGCTTAAGGAATGACTTCTATTGCCTGTTTCATAGAGTTCTGGAAGCTTGAGACTTTTTGGAATAACGAAAATACAAGAGCATGGCTGCAAGACTGCTGAAATTCTTGTCAGTGCTGGAGGAAACCAGAGCACAGATAGAAAAGGGAAGATACTAAAAGCAGAACAGGCAGTTTCCACTGTCGTGCTGCCCAGAGAATCCCCTAAGAGGCCTGGATGGAGCAACCCCCAGCCTTGGCGATGCCTGGTTGTGTCCGGGGGGCCTGGCGGAGAAAGCTGCTGAGTCCTGTGGTCAACCCTTTCCAAAGAGCTGCCCTCGCCAGAGCTGGCAGAAACTGTGGGGGAAGCCACGGGCTGTTCCCGTCTCTCCTTGCAGCCCAGCACTGAGCTAAAATGGGCTTTTCCGTTGGAGAGGTGTGGTCTGAGGGTTCTGCCATCTTCGTGAGACCATTTTCCCTCCACTCTGGAAGTTGTCACCACTCCAGGCCACCCCACCCACATGTGTTCCTGATCCCTGGTTGTCAAGACAAACTCTGAAAAGCCCAACCCTGAGGGAGGAGAGGGAAAGGGAAAGTGGCAAAGGAGCTGGGAGAGAGGAGAAGGCAAAGAAGGAGGCTTGGGAAGAGGTGAGAAAGATGACCCTATCAGTTCTGCCATGCTCCCCCTGCCCACCTGCATCATTACATCTCCCAGCCAGCTCAAGTCTTCCTCATGTCTCACTCCCTGCCCCCACTCTAGGTTCTGTTCACCAGAACTTTGTCGGGGAGCTTTCCAATTCCCGCCTCTCAAAGACAGGAGCATTCTCATCAGTGAACTGGCCCACGAAGTCTACTTTTGTCCAAGGTGGTTCAACCTGTGCTGACTTCTCCCAGAACATGTTGCAACCCTGGACGATATCCTAGGCTGCTTCTCACTGTTCAGAGGTGTGGCCTATGTTGGTGAGGTTGCACCTTGGGGAAGGACAGTGAGAAGGCTCCATGCCTCAGCCGATGAGTTCCCAAGGGTTTTCACTATAGGCGCTAAAGCATTCGTGTCAGGGTGTCTCTAGCTGTGTGGCTCACCTTGGGAAGTACAGTGTAGCTGGGTATAGCTTCAGTGTTGTCCCACAATCTGGCTTCCTGTGACACCCAGCCTTCCCCATCCTGTGGCTCCTACTGTGTGCCAGGCAGGCACTTGGAGACTCTGGGAAAGCGCTCTGTCATTGCTTCCATGGCCTGGCTCTCCTGTTTTGTTTTTTTCCCTCTCTCTCTGGCAGCTCCTTCGAGTCTCCTCTGTAGACTCTTCTGCAGCCTGTTCCTTGAATGTTGCTAATCCTCAGGATTTTGTCCCTGGCCTGTGCCTCACTTTCCCTTCTCTCTCTAGGCATTCCATTCATGGCAGTGTCTTCTTCACTATCTCTACTGACACTCTCCAATGTCTATTCAGCCTGGCTTTAGTTCTGACCCATGTGTCCAGCGGCCTGTATCTAGAAAGACCTGATTCTTCCCTGAATACCTCCCCTGCTCCTCCTGCTGTTCCTGGCTCAGTGCATGACAACCATCACTCACCCAGAGCACCATCACTCAGGGCAGTCACCAGCACGCCAGTCTTTGCCCTCTCACTGTTGGCTCCTTTTCTTGGTCCCGGAGTCTCAGTCATTCTCCATCTTCAATATCTATTACAGCATTCCCCCAGCCACTCCATTCCTTCTCCAACTGCCTCAGAGCAGAACACTGCCTTCTGTCTCTCAGATTATTGCAACTGCTGCTTTCTGCTTCCAAGGCATTCAAGCTACCTGTCATCAGGCTAGTTCTCACATTTTAACAGGAGTGATCCTTCTTAAATGCAAACCTGATCTGGTTACTCTCCTATTTTAAACTCTTCAACATCTCCATAGTGATCTCAGGAGAAAGTCCAAATTCCTTAGCCTGGTGAAGTATTTGCTTTCTGTTCTGGCTTCTGTTGTCTTCTTACCTTCTCTTATATCCACTCACCGTTCTGGGCTTGCCTGAATGACTTTTGTTCCATCAGGTGTCACAGGCTAATCTTTTGCTTGGAGCCTCTCTCCCCATCTGACTATTGACTAAGTTCTACCTGACCCCTCAGCTTCCAGCTGTCTCTTTCTCTGTATAGTTCTCTAGAACCATGCAAGCCTGAAATGGGCAATGCCTCCAACCCTAACTCTAACCCCAACCCGAACTCTAACTCTAATCCTAACCCTAACCCTATCCCTTGAGTATGCTAAAGAATCACTTATTGGATGTAAGTAGCTAAACATCCCCACAGCACCCTGCACTTGTCAGATAGCATCCTATATGCAAATTGCCTATTTACTTGTATGTTTCCCTTTCAATATCATAAGCTCCATGAGAACTATGATCATGTCTGTTTAATTCACTCATATCCCAGGAGCTTAGAATAGCTCTAATTGAAGCTCCAACATTCTCACAATGACAGCTCTGATGGCCTTTCCAGAAAAAGGGTTCCAAAATTGCTTTGACAGGTAGACTAGGTGCTGGCATTGGTGCATAGCTTCCCAAGGGGAGTACTTCAAAAGATATGTAGCACTTTTTCTAGGGTGAGTTCATGAACTTAATTGTCAGACTTCTTCATACCTTCCAAGACCAGTTTCTGAAAAAATCCTGTCCTGCCCTTGGTATGTGTTAGGCAGAGATACTGTCTTAGCCGGGGAAGCAGCTGGCTCTGCTGCAGGGCAGTTAGAGTCAACATAATTCATTAAGGAACATGGGTGGTGGCTGCTTTAACCTACAGGCCAAAGCAAAGAGCTGGTGTTTGTAAGCCATTCAGTCCCCAAGAGCATCTGTACTCATATTCCCTGTCATGTCACCTGAAAGTGTTTCTTCAGGCCAGTGGGGAAAATATGTTGTGGGAGGGCAAGGGGCTCCTATAATATCTTTCTAAATCTTCATCTAGCACGAATAACTTAATATGTTGATTTTTCCATAGACTAAACATATAATACTCTTCCCTATCAGAGAGGAAGACAGAAGACTGGGCCTATATCTTGCCATTTCCTTCTTCTGTAAACCAGTACATGGTACCTTGGCTGCCTTCAGTTTGTTGTGTTGAAGACCTATGCTTGGCTCCTGTTATGCTTTTTAAAAATACCAACATGTCTTTTCTATTTCATCTCTTCCCACACCAAGATGGCTGCCCTCTTCTGCTGGGCAATTCCTTTCCTGACTCTTGAGGAGTCTGCTGCTGCTATTCTCTTACTTTTAGGGAGCTACAAGTATTCTCAAACAGTTTTCTTGGCTGCTAAGATTTCTCAAAGTCAATTTCAAATTGTCATTCTCAAACCTCCCCCCCCCAATTTTTTTTTCTGAGTACACTTGTTGTGGCCAGCACTGTTTAAAAAATTATGGGGAGGCTAAGAAGGTTCTAATCTAATCTCTGCTCTCAGAGTTTATAATTTTAGTTCAGAAGACAAGGGGTAAATTGGAAAAAAAAAAAAGGAAAAATAATAAATGTAAAACCGAAGTCTAATAGGAACCAAGAAACTCCTGTTTGTCATGGGTGTTACTGCCAGATGGTGCCACATGATTTCTCTCCCCCCTTTGGTCCAATTTTCTTGTTGCTGTTCTATTCTATGTCAGAAGGCTCCAACTGAGTGAAGGGGTACTTTTCTTTGTTTAGTGCACTTTATCAACATCTTCATTTCCAACAGCAGTTAATCTCCCCACTTCTTTCTCCTTTTGTTATTCAATGGGACTCTATGACAAAGGGACCCAGTTTGTATGAAAGATCTGCCACAATAGAAAGTGAGCCCTCCAGTGTTTAGGCACTGGGATTTGCCAAGCATGGGGTTTCCAGCCTCTCTTCACATTCTGATATAATATGAGGATGAGTCATGCCTGGAAAATGAAGTGATTTTTGAATCACAATTGTCCTCTACTGAAAAATCCGGCTTAAGAATTGGCTTCCATGCTCTAGTTCATCGAAGGGCAAACATTCTATTAACGTGCCAACGTCTTATTTCTGCTGCCACAGATAGGCAGCCCAACTTCCTCCAGAATAGAGGCCAGAGTTTAGAGATGTAGAGATTCCCTGTGAGGCCAGCAAAGGATGCAGGTTAAAAGGGGGAAGGAAAACTCTTCTATTAAGGAATGCAGAATGAAAGAGCCAGTCATTGTCACCTCCTGCAGCTCGAAATCAGTTCTTGTAATCTGGGGGAGCTGGGAGAGTCAGAAGGGGCCATGGATCACCAGTAATCCCTAGATTTGGTTTTCAAGACACTTGCTCTAGCCAATGGCTAGAGAGGCTGGACTCGCCCGGAGCGGTTGCAGGGGGGCAGTTCATTCCAGCCCCTCTCTTGTGGTACTTTGCCAACATGATGACTCAACATCAGCACTGCCAGCTCACAGAGCTACCGATGTGAGAAGTGGAGAGTAAAATGCCAGGCCAGGTGGTTGGGTCCTGTTTGCTGAGGGCTGTTAGAGAGCTGAGGCTTAGAGCTGAGGCAGAAAGCAGTAACTGAATGCCATCCTGATAACCCCTCTGGTCTGCAGTCCTCCTGCATTCAGGCTACATGGGTCCTCCCTGTCACAAGAGGAAATGGGAGGAAATGTGTGGAAGGAGCTAGGGCTGCTGGAAGAGCATTTCCTAAAGTAAGGGCGGCGTGGACGTTACCCCCATGAGCACCTGTAGGGCCTTACTTTGATGTAAGAACACTGGTTGTGCAGTTATTTGTTTTTATACAAAAACATTTTTCTTAGTCCCTTGCCTTAAACAGTTATGAACATGTAATATCTAGTAATTGAATATTCTCCATGAATGCAAACAAGCTCCAATCCTGAAAAGGGGGGTAGGTTCTGTGTTACACCCTTGTGCGAAATAGTCCTTTGGTTATTGGTATTATAGGAACATGAAACAGATGTAGACACTTTAAAAAATGTGGGCTGGTCTTCTGACTTTTCATTTGATTTAAGAAGACTGATTTACTGCTGGGGAAGCCTCTTTTCAGAGGAAAGTTTTGTGTGTGTTTCATTAATTTCCTTGCACTATGGCCACAGAGAAGAGAGGATCGTTAGTATTGCCAGCCAATCCTGCATAACTTAGATAGGTTTAAGCCCCAAAGCACATTTGTCACAGGGGTTGTCAGAACTCCACTGTACTAGAGTTAAGTGATCTCTGTATTAGGAGGCTTTGGAAGACCACAGCATCCTCATCCTGCCCCCCCCATTCCCTGCAGAAAATAGACCTAGACTCAGGTTACAAACCAGAATTAGGAACCATGCCAATTTTAGAGTAAGAAAGATGAAGTATTATGTTCTTCAACTTGAGTGTGCCAAAGAATCACTTGGTAATTTTGTTAACCTATAGAGTTTTGGCGATCCTGCCTCAGAGGTTCTGGATCTTAAGGTCTCTGGGTGCTGTGTAAGCCAATGGTTTTCCAACCTAGTTGCTACCGGACTCTGCTTTTTAAAAAGGGATGCTCTTAGATGGAACATATCTCAAAATAGCAAGAGCCATCTATGAGAAACCCACAGCCAGCATACTGCTAAATAGAAAGAAATTGGAACCATTTCCCTTGAAAACTGGAACAAGACAAGGATGTCCACTCTTATCCCTCCTTTTCAACATAGTTTTGGAAGTCCTAGATAAAGCAATCAGACAAGAGAAGGAGACCAGGGGTATCCAAATAGGAAAAGAGGAAATCAAGTTATCCCTCTGCAGATGACATGATTCTATACCTCAAAAACCCAAGAGAATCTGTTAAAAACCTCCTTGCACTGGTAAAGGACTTTGGCAAAGTCTCAGGGTATAGAATAAATGTGCAAAAGACAGTTGCATTTCTATACATCAACAACAAACAAACAGAAACCCAAATAAAAAGCACAATCCCATTTGCAATACCCACACAAAAAAATGAAATACCTTGTTAACTTCCTAACCAGAGACGTGAAAGACCTATACAGTGAAAACAACAAACCACTACTCAAAGATATTGAAGATGGCACAAAAATATTCCATGCTCATGGATTGGAAGAATCAACATTGCTAAGATGTCCATCCTACCGAGGCAGTATATAGATTTAACGCAATACCCATTAAATTACCAGCAGCATTCTTCTTAGACCTGGAAATGACAATACAGGAATTCATATGGAAACATAAACGGCCATGAATCACCAAAACAATCCTCAGCAAAAACAAAAAAAAGCAGGAGTTATCACACTCCCAGACTTTAAACTTTATTATAAAACTACAATAATCAAAACAGCTTGGTATTGGTATAAGAACAGGCATATAGACCAATGGAACAGAATAGAGATTCCAGAAGCAAAACTTCAAATCTCAACCAACTCATCTTTGATAAAACCTCCACCACCAAGCACTGGGGAGAAGAGAACCTATTCAGTAAATGGTGCTAGGAAAACCGGCTGACCACATACAGAAGATTAAAACAAGAACCCTATATATCACCATACACAAAAATCAACTCTAAATGGATCAAAAAGTTAAACATAAAACCTGAAACTGTAAGAACCTTAGAAAATGCAGGAGACACTTTATGGAAATTAGAACTGGCAACCAATTTCTGATCAAAACCCCAAATGCCCATGCCATAAGAGATAAAATAGACAAGTGGGACCTCATCAAACTGACAAGCTTCTGCACAGCCAAATAAACCATCAAGAGAGCAGGGAGGCAGCCTACAGACAGGGAAAAAATATTTGCCAACTGTATGTCTGACAAAGGTCTAACATGTAGGATCTACAAGGAACTTAAATGTGCCAAAAAGAAAAAAGCAAACAGCTCCAATTACAAAGTGGGCAAAAGATATGAATAGACACCTCTCAAAAGAAGACATATGAGCAGACAACAGATACTTGAAAAAATGCTCAGCCTCACTAGTCATCAAAGAAAGGCAAATTAAAACTACTGAGACGCCTCCTAACTCCAGTCAGGATGGCCATCATCAGTAACTCAACAACAGATGCTGGAGAGGATGCGGTAATAAAGGAACACTTCTAAACTGTTAGTGGGAGTGTAAACTAGTACAGTCTCTGTGGAAGACATGTGGTGATTCCTAAAAGATCTAAAATTTGACCTTCCATATGATCCCACAATCCCCCTACTGGGAATATATCTGGAGGAACTCAAATCATTCGATGAAAAAGATACTTGCACATGTATGTTTATTGCAGCATTGTTCACAATAGCAAGAACATGGAACCAATTGTGCTGCTCATCGAAAGAGGACTGGATTAAAAAAATATATGGTACATATACACAATGCAATATTATGCAGCCATAAAGAAGGACAAAATCATGAACTTCACTGCAACCTGGATTGACTTAGAGTCTATAATACTGAGCGATCTATCACAGAAACAAAGAACTGAGAATCACATGTTTTCACTCATAAGTAGACCATTGACAATTATCATCATACTATAAGAAAAAGATTGGCAGTAGTGGGAAACTGCCAAGGAGGAGGTGGGGGGAAGGGATGTGGGATTGGGAGTAGTGGTAATCTGCCAGGGGACGGAGGGGCACACCTTATCAACAAGGGTACCTACATAATGAATATATGTCTAACCCTGAATTGTACCTCACATCTTCAAAATAAAGAATACATAAATAAATAAATAAAAAGGATGCTCAGGCCTTACCTAATTAAAGTAGAATGTCTGGGAGTCAGGTCCTGGCTTTGGTAGCTTTTAAAAGTTGCATGGGTTATTTTAATATGAAACCAGGGTTATGAGTATAAACTAGGAAGTCTCCAGTATAGACACAGCTGAGGGCTCTTTGGAAGTCTGTTGGTAGGCGGCTGGCATCTAGCTTGACATGCTTATCTTCAGACAGACAAGGTATCCTTCTCCAACACGTCCAACTGGCCATATTAAAAATTCATGGTTGCCATAAAAAAGAATGAAATAATGTCTTTTTGTAGCAACTTGAATGGAACTGGAGACCATCCTCCTCAATGAAGTAGTGTGTGAACAAAAAACCAAATACTACATGTTTTCACTTATAAGTGGGAGCTAAGCTAAGGGTCTGAAAGGCATATAGAATGAACATTGAACATTCTATGTGGACATTGGAGACTCAGAAGTGGGAGGGTGGGAAGGTGGGGAAATGAAAAGTCACCCATCAGGTACAATGTGGACAGATGGGAGTGATGAGTACACTTAAAGCCCACACATCTTCCCCACTATAAAATACATCCATGTAACCCTAACCCTTTTGTACCCCTAAAGTTACTGAAATAATAAAAATTTTAAAATTTAAGACTTACAATGCAGATAAGCCTTAGAAGGTTTGTGAAGCCCATGGATTCACATGCTAAAATTTATGCAGATGGGCATGTGTCCACTTTTCTAGAGAGACAGCCCCCAGTGTCACTAGATTCACTTTATTTTCTCCTCCACTCTCTTGTTTTAATTATTTACTCATTCATTCCTTTTTTATCCCCATGTCCTGTTCCCATTCTTATGGTTAAAGTATGCTAAAGTGTATATTTTTGTTTGCATATTTTTGTTTTGCGTGTATCTATTTGTAACTTACATGAATGATGTGCTCTTATTCAGTGCTATGCTTTTAAGATCTATCCATGTTGGTTTGTATACATCTAGTTCATGGCTCCCAGCTGCTACATCCTACTTCATGGGGTTCCCTGTGTCTACTTCCCGGATGATGGACACCCAGAATGTTTCTAACTCTCCCCAGCCACAAACCATGCTGCTGTGAGCAGCTTCATGAATGTCCCCTTACAAGCCCACATGAGAACTTCTTGGGAAATATACCCAGAAGTAGAATTGCTGGATCATGGGGGGGTACATATATTTCTTTTGGCTAGGAAGGTCTGGGCTGCTCTCCAGAATGGCTAGATTCCCATCACCTTCACTGGATTCCTGAAGTGACCAGAGATCTCCCCTGTGCTAAAGTGTAAAAGGCGCTGCCATAATCTAGACTGGGTCCTTAACCAACCCTCAACACTGCTCGCCTTTCCAGTTTTCTTCTCATGAGTTTCTACCTTTTCCCCCAGTCCCTGTGGAAGCTGTAGTAAACCTTCATCACCACCCTCAAGTCTCTTATCCTATCTGAACCTTTTTTTCACAGAGAAAATTGAGGCCTTTAATTTTCTTCCTCTACTTCTCAATGTACCAGTGTCAGCTCCATCTTGATTTTCCATCCATGCTTCCTCCCCCAAGGGCCTAGCTTTGATTCCCTACCAACCTATCTTTCAGAGGGCTTGCTGTGTCAGTCTTCCTCCTGTTTCTCTGCCTTTCCCTTGCCGCTACTTGCTTCTGTGGCCTATAATCTTGGTCAGTTCTTTCCCATCCGGAAACCAACTTGCTTCCTCCTTAAGCTACCTCCCTTTGCTCTTGTCAAAATGTTTTTCATCTAAAACCCACTTTTTGAGTGCATTGTTTACAGCCTTCTCTGCTCCCTCCATTTGCTCCTTCAAGCCCAATACTCCCTTCAATAATATTCCAGTTGCCAAATCCATGTGCCCTTCCCAGCTCCTTTTTTTTTTTGGAGAGATAGGGTCTTGCTATGTTACCCAGGCTGCTCTTGAACTCCTGGGTGATCCTCCTGTCTTGGCCTCCAAAAGTGCTGGGATTACAGGCTGAGCCACCATATCTGGCCTCCCTCTGCTTCCCTTCCCTTCTCCCTTCCCCACCCCTCTTCT
>NW_007255020.1:0-5303 GCF_000164805.1 Carlito syrichta | reverse complement strand
TCCTCCCCTTCCTTACCCTCTCCTCTCCTGTTTCCTTCCCTCCTCTCCCTCCCTCTCTTCCCCTCCCTTCCATTCCCCTCCCCTCCTCTTCCTTCCCTTTCCTTCTCTTCCCTGCTTTTTGTTTTCTTTTTTTTAGAGAGAGGGTATTGCTCTGTCATGTAGTCTGGAGTGTAATGATGCAATCGTGGCTCACCACAGTCTTGATGATCTCCTGGGCTCAAGAAATCCTCCTGCTTCAGCCTCCTGAGTAGCTGGGACTACCAGTGTGGGCCACCACAACCGGCTAAACCTCCCGCTCATTTCTTTGTTGTATCTGACACTACTGACAATCTGCTTCTTGGAGCTGTCTTTCTTCTTGGCTCTCAGAGGGAGGTTCTCCCCCTCTTCTCTCTCTGTTTCTTCTCAGCCGCCATTATGGCCCACTTTTCCACTATCTTTCCTTCAAAATCTTTTCCCTTAGGGTTTTACCCTCTAGGCCTTTGTACTTCCCATATTCTCCTGAGAGCTCATCTGCTTCTTAGACTTCCTTGAATTGTCATTTATAAGCACATGACTTACCAACCTGACTCTCATTTTAATTCAACAAAGAGTTCTTGAAAATTTATTGTGTGCTAAGATCCATAGTCACAAGTGGCATATAAGAGTTTATGGTCTAGAACTCTGTCTTCTGAGCTCTAGACCCACGCATCTAATTGTCTTTCTGTTTGCTACAATTTGAAGATATGCGTCTAATTCACAGACTAGCAGAAACAAATACATATATATACAAATTATGTGTGTGTGTATCTCTCTCTCTCTCTCTCTCTTTCTCTCTCTAAATTTTTTCTACCGGGTTCCAGAACACAGCTTTGTTTGACAACATGTCAGCAGATAATCCTGCCTGTTCTGTTCTTTGCCTTGAGAATGCACCAAAAAACCTGGGTTACAAGATGTGTGCATATGTCTTTTGACTAGGAAGTGCAGGAAGTGCAGGACTGCTTTCCAGGACAGTTGGAGTGCCTGGAGTTCTAAGAATGCAATTTGGTCCATAGGTGTTTTCTCCCTGCCTTCGGAACAGTAAGACATTGATAGAGTCACAGGCTGATGATAATTGATGTACAACTTGAGAATTGTATATCACACTGATGTTGTCAGTAGCAGACCCTATCCTGTGGTTGCTTATCCCAATAGTACTGCAGCATGAGGTTCATGCACGTGAAGAGTTGTACCAGCTTAGAAATACTTCAG
Organism: Carlito syrichta; assembly: GCF_000164805.1. Classification (NCBI taxonomy): domain Eukaryota; kingdom Metazoa; phylum Chordata; class Mammalia; order Primates; family Tarsiidae; genus Carlito; species Carlito syrichta. Next base: position 4,076 of record NW_007255020.1, on the reverse strand, counting down.
TGCGAAACTGAATAAGCATGGTGCCTTTCTTGTAAAAGTCAGAGCGGGCGGACCAAGAAGGACAGAGTAGCAAATCTCCTCTAGGATGGCCTGGCTGAGCCTGGGAGGACCAGCGGTTCTCTGAGACAGGCTTACCTCTGTTTCAGAATCTGTTTGTTGTCATCGATGGTAACGCTGTCAGCGTGGTCCCTCTTGAAGATTTCAAAAGCCTCCTGGCGTCCTAATGACATTTCCTCTCTCATTTCTGTTTGGAGACACAGGGAAATAACCTCAGTCACAGCATCGGGATTCTATTAATTTCATTGTCACTTTAGTCAGACCACAAAGCCAGCCCTGGCTCCTAGAGACCCACAGCAGAGAGACCCTGACCAGACAGGTGGCCCCAGGCTCTTCCAGCTGGCCGCCAACCCACGGAGGAGGCCCTTCCAGCAACATTGTTGCACACTGGAGGGCTGTGCCTGCATGCCCATGTGACTTGTGGGGGGTGGGGTTTGGAAAGTCTGGTCAGAGGAAATGAAAACCAGAGCGCCAAGCCCTGGATTGCTGAGGACATCTGCAAATACACTTTCTGCCATCCTTCAGTGCCACACTTCTCCCTGTTTCCCTGTTATGTCCCATTTTGGTTTTCTGTTAAATTTCACCCTGAATATAATCCAAACTGAGACATACAGAATCCAGAAAATTCTGCTCTTAGTCTCCACATAACGATTCATCCTTATTTCCTATGGCAAGTGTGAGGCTTCCACTCTTACTTAGGAGTTGGATTCTCAATTGCAAGACCAATGAGCCCATGGCAGAGGTCCCTAGTTCATATCTAACCTCAATATCTGGTATTGCCACTGCCACTAAAGGCCAATCCTCACTTCAGAGTTCAGCTTCTGGAACCCAGAGTCAGAACAGCCAGGACCAGGTCCTGTGCCTCACAATCTCCCAGGTGAGGGTCAGGGGAGTATGTGTGTTGGCATTGGCATCTCCTTAGTGAGGGCTGAATTCACAGTTGCCTTTCGGGTGCACCTATAGTCATTTTTTAAATGCTTCTGCCCTTGGCTTCCTCACCTGGGGGTCCTTTTCCCATGTCCTCCTCCAGGAACTCTATTTTCTTTGAAGCCCTGGCTGAATGTTGCCATGTTCATGATGCTTTCCCTGAAGCCCAGGCAGACATGTTCCTTGTCAATACCCCACAGCTCAGTAGACATTGTCACTTCACATGACAATCTTCCTGGTGATGTGCAAGTTTCTCAGGAGGTAGACATGATATTTTTTTGTGAATCCTAGTGCTGTGTTCAATGGCTGGCACTTGGAAGGTGCCCAATATCTATGTGTTAAATGAATCAATCCAGGAACGAAGTGGAGGGATAACGGGCCTTGTTCTTGCTGCCACAGGAACACAGTCCAGGGCTGGTGAGGCTCACATGAGGCCCAGGATTCCAAGAGGCTTTCACATGGGCCACAAACAACATCTCCTCTCGCCTGGAAAAAATCCTTCAAGTCCTGTCAACCCTCCTCAGGGTGAGGAACCGGACTAGCCCCATCTGACACCAATTTGATGATTACTGTTGCTAAAAATAGCACCATGAAGAATGTCTGAATGGTGAGGCACACAGAGACACCCCGCCCTTTTCCAATCAGAAGCAAATGGGCACAACTCAGCTTCGTCTCCACATCTGCCTTGCACACTCCAGAATTGGGTAGGCCTGGGAACCCATTTGTATGAGCCTTAGAAAGATGAGTACTGGTGCATGGGACACATGCACAAGGGACACTTTTCACCAGCAGGGCCCACCAGGAGCTGAGGAATTCACTCCACTCCTCTCACCTCCGTCTGTTCTGTACCTGGTTCTAACACTGTATGCCTTTTGCTGCATAATAAAATAGTAACACAGGGTAGAGGCCATGAGCCTCTCTGAAATAAGGTTAAGGAAGAGGAAAGCTCCATGGAGACCACATGGGGACTGCTTGTGGGATCCCCCAATTGACCTCCCACAGAGGAGCTGAAGAGAAGACTTCTACTAACCAGGTAGTGGCAGGAATGGGGGTTGGAGGTGGAGGGTTGCTCAAAAAGCTGCACAGCTTTTTGAGCTGCACTGAGGGAGAAGGGTTCATGGTCTCTTCTCTCCCAAGCTCTGCTTTCTTTGTAGAGTTAAGAGTCCCAACTTAGAGTTGGGTGGAAAGGGTCATGCTAAAGCCCATGGCACAGTAACAGCCGTCGATCCTGGGAGGACTTACAACCAACTTAATACCCCTCTGGGTCTTCCCTGAGTGTGTGGGGGCCTGGCAGTGGGAGGAGAGAGGACATGGAGTGCACAAGAGGAGACAAATCCAGGCAGTTTGGAATCACTTCGTAGAGAATCTTGAAGATCCTGCTAAGAAATCTGGGGCCAGCAGCGTAATATGTATCCTACATGAATCATCAATTTACAAAGACTTAAAACCTAAGAAAGTATACATGATGGGAAAGTTACACTGGAAGTATTTAATACTTTTGATGATTTAAAAGGCTCTTAGTGCCATGGACTTGTCATCAGGGACATGACATCAGCTTTCCTCCTGCTATCATGGAGAATGCATCCTGGAATTGGAATCCTTTGATTGTGATGACTGCAGCTAAATGGACATGAGCATGATGACTGTCATCCTGCTAGCTAGCTTCCTAAGTGTCTGCTCAGGAAGGCCAAGGTGAGATGCCTCATGGCGTCCGTAGTCTGAAAGCAAAGAAGCAAGGCCTGAATGTCTATAGAGACTTCAAGCCTACCCCTTGGAACAAGACCAAGGGCCAGAGAGAGGCACAGGGGAAGGACTTCTGGGCAGCTGTAGAGTGTCCCCAGCCCAGTCCCACCCTTGTCCTTCCCCTTTCTGCTTGCCAGAGCCCACATCAAGCTTTTAGATTGTACTAGTATAGCAGTTCTTACTCAGATTTGGGGTCACCCACAAAGTTAATGAAGAGCTTTTTATTATATTGAAGAGATGCCTCCACTTTTTTATTTCCCTCTGAGGATTTAGAAAACAGGCTCTTATTCCTATGGCAAGCCTTGCCTCTAAGCACATGCTGTATACACTAGAAAGAGAAAGAGCAAGTAGAGCCAAAAGAATGGTTGAAAGCTCACCTTGCTAATGAGACAAACATCTATTTGTTTCCTCTCTGAGGAAATACTTATTTCTCTTAGGCACTGTGCTATGCATGTGACAGAGATATAAGATTGAATAAGATTAAAGCTTGGATCCTTGTACAAAGTCCAGTAGGGAGGAAGAAGTGAACAAATAATCACAATGGAGGTTGCTGCTCGCTGTAGGGAGGATGTGTCTGGCACCAGGGAACAGGAGGAGGCAGGGAAGGTCAATTGTCAGGGAGAGTGGAAGAAGGCTGCACGGAGGAGGGAGTAGGTGAATTTCGTCTGGAAGGATTCTGAAAGTTGGACCAGCATTCGCCAGGTGGAGAAGAAGTGGAAGAAGGTCCTAGGTGGAGAGGGCAGACACGTAGTGTGGATTAAAAGTGCAACTGGATAATTATGGGTGGTTCTTCCATCCAATAGACATGACCTTTGGTGTGGAGAGCACGGCCTGAGCCAAGATGGCGCCTGGGACCTCTGCCAAGTCCCATGATTAGGCGCATGATATACCGCCGGGCCCTCCTTCACTGCGCACCGCGCAAGTGCAACGCTGCAGAGCCTATGAACTGCTGACACGCTGGTACGGGACGTGTGGGTGGAGACCAAGGGATATAAGTACGGGACAACGGGGAAGAAGGAAGAAGAAGCTAGAAGAAGAAAGAAGAAGCTGGCATGGTGTAAAGGCTGAATAAACCGCTTTGAGAAGAACACGTTGTTGTTGCCTCCTTCCTGCTGGTCAGGGGTGAGCGACAAGTGGTGGCCCGTACGGGGACCTCAGCTGTTCAGAACTCATCGCGGACAGGGTGACTAGTCACAGGGTAAGTTCCCAGGTAAGTGGGACAAGCAAGGCTCTTGATTGAGACAATAAGGTTCCCGGTTAACAGGGACAAGCTTACTTAGGACAATAAGGTTCCCGGTTAACAGGGACAAGCTTACTTAGGACAATAAGGTTCCCGGTTAACAGGGACA
>NW_007255019.1:372820-415432 GCF_000164805.1 Carlito syrichta | reverse complement strand
TAGTGAGGTTGAACATTTCTCCATGTGTCTGTTGGCTGCTCAGATGTCTTCCTTTGAGAAGTGTCTGTTCATATCTTTTGCCCACTTTGTAATGGGTTGTTTGTTTTTTTCTTTTTAGCACGTTTGAGTTTCTTGTAGATCAAGATGTTAGACCTTTGTCAGACATGGAGTTGGCAAATACTTTTTCCCAGTCTGTGGTCTGTCTCCCTGCTCTCTTGATGGTTTCTTTGGCTTTGGAGAAGCTTGTCAGTTTAATGAGGTCCCACTTGTCTATCTTATCTCTTATTCTCATGTTTTTGGTTTTGTTCAGGAATTGGATGCCAGTTCCAATTTCCATAAGGGTGTGTCCTGAATTTTCTAAGGTTCTTATGGTTTGAGGCTTTACATTTAGGTCTCTGATCCATTTAGAGTAAATTTTTGTGTATGTGGAGAGCATGTTCAGAATTTTTGATCTTGCAAAACTGAAATTTTGTGCCTATTAAACAGTAACTGCTCACAGCCCCTGGTGACTATCATTGCACTTTCTTTCTCTATGAATTTGCCTAGGCTAGCTACCTCATAGAAGTGGAATTGTTACTGGGGGAAAAGGGTGCTCCTCTCCTTGGGAGGGAACAAGTCAATGAATGGATTCTTGTGTTCACATTTGGAAAGAATTTTCAAACAGACAGAGAAGCAAGACAAGCATGTAGCTTTATTAAGCCAAGAAGAGCACACTCTCAAGAGAGAAGAGAAGGCAGAAACAGCCTACAGAAAGCAGCTGCTTCTGCACCCAACTATTTATGATTATTATTATTATCCGACTTTTATTCTTAGGGGTACTGAGGGGTGAGTTTGGAGTCATCTTTTCCTGGAAATTGGTGGTTTTAGGATTGGGCTATTGTTATTCCTTCCTCATGTGGGGGAGGGGAGATTTATAATTATACCCATACTGTCATGGTGTCAGGTGTATGATAAGAATGGAAGGTTCCTCTGGGGTAATTTTATGCTAATCGTACTATAAGGAAGGTGAAAGTAGGTCATGGTTATCTTAGGCCAACCTTGGTTATTGAGGCATACACTTCAGGTCATCTCTAAGTCATTTCCCACCTTGGTGGTCGACTCCCGACCGCAAGCATGCTGGATAGATGGACTACATGCTGCAAGTATATCTGATAAGAGTTCAGCAGTTAGGTGGGTGTGAAGTTGCCTACTAAAGTTAGGTCATCTTGCTTGTGTACATGGGTTGCACTAGCTGTTGCAGACACTAATGGGCTTGAAAGTTGCTACCGCCTTAAATCTTTTCTCGTCCAACCTACTTACTCTATCAGAACTATGTAATATTTGTCCTTCTGATTTCAGCTAGCATAATAATACATGATGTAGTAGGTGTCCACAGCTCTTTCCATTTTAAGGCAAAATAATATTTCCACTGCATATGTATACCACATTTTTGTTTTCCTTTTTGTTTTTGTTTTGTTAGAGTCAGAGTCTCTCTCTGTCACTCAGGCCGGAGTCTAGTAATGGAATCACAACCTCAAATTCCTGGGCTCAAGCCATACTCCTACCTCAGCCTTTCAAGTAGCTGGAACTGCTAGTGTGTGCCACCAAATCCAGTCTGTCTATCACACTTTACAAAATCTTTTTGTCCCTTGGTGGACATTTGGATTACTTCTTGCATATGTAATCATGAATTCATTTTGTTTAAGAAAGCCTGACATTGTGTGAGTTTGACCACTTCTGAAAACGAGAAGAGTGAGGTAACAATGCAGACCCAGATCATTCAGAGACATTGCCCTGCCCAGTGTCCTGAAAAATGGGGTAAGATATGGAAGGGGTTAGTAAAGAGGTGATAGAGATCATATATACATTTTGAAGAGGACTTACGTCCTCTCTAGGTTTAGAACAGTGGAAATAAAGTAAGAGTCTCCCAGAATTCTCAACAAAACTCTTCTTGCATCTTATATACTTTCTGGAGGGGTCATGCATCCCTCTCAGAACCATACTCACTGGTCAGGGAATTTCCCTGCTCTGCTTGAATCAGGCCCAGATTATGTGCACCACTGTACTGAGTTGAAGAAAGAATCCATTTCACCAAAATAAGAAGGGTTGAGATGGAAGGAGAACCAGGTTTGCTTATGAGTCAGTGGGATGCAATTACCAGAATTACAGTGAATGATGATGAGCAAAACCAGCAATTACTGCTTACCCTTTAAGAGTTTAATACATATTTATAAAACAAACGAGTAACCTGTAGATTACATTCTGCTACTGTTTCCAATTATCAGATGAGGAAACTTGGACTAGAGAAGTCAAGTCATATTACAAGTATCACACAATTAATATACCTGAGATGACACCCAGATCCTCTAGCAAAAGCGCACCTTACTCTACTCCATCTCCCTCCATTCTCACCCTACACTCCCTCTAATCACACCCTATACCGTCTACCCCCACCCTGTATTCCTTCTGATGACACCATGCCTCCTAGATTTCTTCCCACTTCCCAACTTGTAGTGCATCAAAACTTTGCAAAATACACTGCTCTGTACTACCTTGCCATTTGTTATTGGCTGCAACATCTTGTCACAAAGGGGAGAAAATACATAAAAACAAACTCACAGACATTTTATGACTGAGTCCTCTGAGCCTCTTGGACTATTTTGGGAATGCAGAGATAGCTCCATGAGTATTTGTGGAATTGCTTTTCTTTTTAATTTCTCCTGCCTGTGCATATGAATTATACCTTTATTCTAAACAAGAAATTAGTAAAATACTCTGCCTACACTGTGTGGTTTCCCAATGACTGATGTTTTTCTGTCTATTCTAGCTCTGCCCATTTGGAAGATGACGGGGGAAAGATGGAAGAAACACTGTTATGGTTTTAGAGAGACTGTCACAAAACAGGTCCTCCAATTAGTGTGATAATTATTAAATTGCAGCAGGTGCAATAAGATTATTTTTATACTTTTATTAAAGCAGGCATCCATATGATTTCAACTGGCAAAAAGAGAAATGCAATAACCAAAAGACAGCTCTTGCCTATGCATTTTTATTTTTTAACAAAAGAATCACAGATTTTTTTCCAGCAACATTGTTCAGGGTCCAGGGTCCTCACCAGAAAGGCATTGCTTAAATCCCTGAATGTGTTCAATAGGATGTAGACCCAACACACTGATAACAGCATACCATGGTAGGTTTTCATTTAATGACACTGGACAGAAATAACTAGTTATCCAGTCACTACTTCAGGCCTCTCTTTGATAGCAATTTGCAACCTTCAAACTTAGGCTTAGGCATTTTGTATCCCACACCTACTGCAACGAGCAAGCTCCTACAGCATAGCATGTGCTGAATAAAAATGCAAAATGATTATATCTCATTACTTATCTTTCTCCTAATCAAAATATAAGAAAACAAAACATGTCTGTAGTCTCTATCATAATATTCCCAGTGCCTAGCTCAGTGCTAGGAATGATAAGCACCATTACATTTATTTATTTTGTTTGTTTGTTTATTCATTTGCGAATTCAACACAAATTGTTTGCGTCCCCCATAAGTGCTATCAAACAAGCAGTATGCAAAACAGGCTGAACCTGGCTTGCACAGAGTTTATAGTCTAACATGGAACCTTCCAATCTGCAATTTGGAGACCATTGATCATAAAGTCAATTTAGTGGCACAAGACAACTTTTTAAAAAAGAAATAGAATACACCATTTAAGAATCAGACTGCATGTAATAGAGATAAATATTGACCTGTGGAACCTCTGTGTGTATAAAGAGTTATGAGATTTCTTTTTATTTTTTCCCAACATTTTATCATGAAAAATTTCAAACATACAGAAAAGTTTAAAGAATAGCCATACAACCACACCCACCAAATAAATTCTACAAGCAACATTAACATTTTGCTATATTTATGGTATCACTTACCTATCTAGCTAATCATTCCTTTCCTCTAGTCATTTGTCAACTCTTCTAAATTTTTTCTAGAATAGATAAAACTAATCTATAAGTGAAAAAAATAAGTCAGAACAATGGTGGTCTCTCAGTGGGGTGGTGGGAGCCAGGATTTACTGGGAACTTTCTGGAATGATAACAAAGCTCTGAATTTTAGCTAGGTGTTTGGGTTTCATGGTTGTATGCATTTGTCAGAAATAATATGTTTGTTTTCTTTATCTCATTGTAAATAAATTCTACCTTAAAAGAAAAAAAAATCAAAATCATAAACAAATATTGAATGCTAGTTAATGATATGCATACTAAAGTAATAGGAGTAAGTGAATGGGTGTCAGCAATTTAATTTTTTTTCCTTTTAATTGTTGTTTTTTAGGTGTGGATCATGAGCAAAAGCATTTGAAAGCAACTGGTTTAGGGAGTTAAGTTGATAATAAGCAAAACAATTATATATGTAATATAATTTCAAGTAATAGTGAAAGATGACAATTTAAAGCATAGCAAAGGGAAGAATGGTGACAAATGATACTATTCCAAATGGGAAACACAGGGGGTCCTCTCTGAAAGGTTAACATTTGAACAGAGATTGAACAAAGTCAAGAAAACCAGGGAAATATCTGAAGAATTGACTTCCAGGCAGAGAGAAAACCAAATGTGTACTTGGAGTGATCAAGGCAAAGAAGAAAGAAAGTATGGTTAGAACCCAGCAAGTAGCATCTGGGAACAGTGTTGTCCAAGAGATCCAGAGACAACGCAGGGCCTTGAAGGTCTTAGTATGGATTTTGGGCATTAATCTAAGCACGACAGGAAACCACTTGGAGCAACATCTAATGCTTATTTTGAAAGCTGGGCCAAATAATATTATCCAAATTATTTAGAATAATCACTGTCTGAACAAGTGAAGGAATGCCTGCTGCGTATTCCTCTTATAATCAGGCGATTTCCACCTCAAAGTAAGAAATACCTTCATGTACTTAGTCTTTTCCTGTTCATCAATATGTAACCCATCCGATTATTATTATTTTCTTTATTTAATGACATTGCTTCTTGCTCCAAATATTTTTCAGCAGCTTCACCAGGTTATTAAGACTGTCAAACTGATACGGATTCGTATGTTTACATGATACAACAAGGAATAGGAAAATATGGTCAATACCATTCCCCTGAGTGAAATGAGGAGCAGTCGGAAAAGAAAGCACTTTACAGCAGCCTTGTGACAAGGCTGGTCCTGAGAAACCCTTCCAATCTTCATGAACAAAGCAGGTGTTGAAGTCCCATGCAGCTTTCTCTGCAGAGTCACAGGACATGATTCTGCCCAAGCTCTCAATGTAATTCTCTGTTTACATTATAACAAAGACTTAAGTCTTTGTTCCCCAGAAGACTAGCATGATCCCTTTCGTGGTATGAGGGGGACAGACAGGCTTCTGTGTGTTCTGCTTCCAAATGAAGACTTCCTTTGTGCCAATAGGTGTCAATTCCTGCTGGAATTTATCTGCTAAAGTAAAGACACTACTAAGAAAAGTCACCCAAACTTAGAAAAAAAATTACAGAAATAAACAATAAAATTTATATGGAACCATGAAAGATCCTATAATCTTGAGCAAAAATAATGAAGCTACAGGTTTCACACTACCTGACTTTAAAATATATTACAGAGCACAGTGCTGGCATAAAAACAGACATATCAACTAGTAGAACAGAATAGAAAGCCCAGAGGTAAACTGACACATTTGCAGTCAATTGATTTTCAACAGGGGTGCCAATAACACCCAATGGAGCAAGGATAATCTCTTTAATAAGTGGTGTTAAGCCAGACTTGGTGGCTCAGCCTGTAATCCTGTGCCTTTGGGAGGCTGAGGTGAGTGGATTGCCTGATCCCGCGTGTTCGAGACCCGCCTGGGCAGTGAGAACTCATCTCTACAAAAAATCAAAAAATCAACCGGGCGTGGTAGCGCATGCCTGTAATTGCGGCTACTTGGAAGGCTGAGGCGAAGGATCCCCGGAGCCCAGCGGGTCGAGGCTGCGGTGGCTGGAAGCGGCCACTGCACTCCAGTCTGGGCGACAGAGTGAAACTCCAACTCAAAAAAAAAAATAAGTGGTGTTAGAGAAAAAAACTGAATATTCACAAGCAGAAGAATGAATTTGAACCCTTATATCACTAGATACAAAATTTAACTGAAGTCCTGACATGGTGGCTTTATGACTGCAATTCCAGTGATTTGGGAGACCTAGGCAGGAGGATCGCTTGAGGCCAGAAATTCAAGACCAGCCTGGGCAACATGTCAGGACTCTGTCTCAAGAAAACTTGTTAAAAAAATTTAAAACAATTAGCCAGATATGTTGTCATGTGCCTGTAGCCCCATCTGCTTAAAAGGCTGAGGCAGGAGGATGGCTTGAGCTCAGGAGTTTGAGATTGCAGGAAGCTATGATTGTACTACTGCACTTCAGCCTGGGAGACAGAACAAGACCCTGTCTCCTAAAAGAAAAAAAATCAGCTCAGAACCGACTAGAAGCCTAAATTTAACATATAAAACTGTAAAGTTACTAGGAGAAAACTTAGGGGAAGTCTCCATGACATTAATTTGGGCAATGGTTTCTTAGATGTGGTCCCACAAGTGCAAGCAACAAAAGCAAACAGAAAAATAGGTTGGCATCAAACTCAAAAGTTTCTGCACAGAAAAGGGAAACAATTATCAGAGTGAAAAGACAACCTGGGCATTGGGAGAAAATATTTATAAACTATACATCTGATAAGAAGCTAATATTCAAAAATATATGAGGAACTCAATGTAATACCACAAAAACAAATAATTTAATTTTTAAAAATAGGTGTGTGTCCTGAGCAGATATTACTCAAAAGAAGACTTATACATGATCGACACACATATGTTCAGACTCCTTTGATGGAAAAACAACCCTGAAGAAATCAGGGAGAGACATGTTCTTTTGTGTCTCAGGCGATGAAAATAAAGTTTGTAATGAACTGTAATGTCTCCTCTACCTCCCACGGTCATTGTGAGTGAGCAAAGCCAGCTTGGAACTCCAAGACCATCCTGACAACTGAACATGTCTACCTCTGGAAAAATTGGCAGTCTGGGTCCTGAGTTTGACAAATTAGTGGAAAATAAAGGTTTTAGACTAGATTCTGTCTCCAAACTCTACTGAAACTTTCATCCCATGGTGAATAGACAAATTAGTCAGTACAGGCATTCTTCCATATTCCTTCAAGATCAAACACCCTAAATTTTGTGTTCTTCCAAGTCCTTTCAAGTTCTAAGTTCTCTTACACTATCAACCTCCTTTCCCAGAGCTGCCCTAATATACACAGGGAAGTCTGTATGTTACGTCTATAATTGATTTGTTTTGTATATGTATTATTTGGATAGTAGATTCAACATACCTCAGTTCTGGATGCACACTTAATTAAAATATTTGCATTACTGCACAGTTTTGATAAGATTGACCTTGCCCTCAGATGGCTCAGTTGACATTTTTGAAAGAAGTTAATGACCGACCATCAAAACTGGTGGAACCATTGAATCAAGTTGGTTGTTTTCTTGAAGTGTTCCTTGAAAAGGAAACAGCGTAGCTGATAATCTTTTATTCCCAATTGAAAAGTCTTTTCTAAACCCAACTTTATTTTTCAAAAGAGGGAAGCTTTTACTCGTAGCTCGTGTTTATGTTTGAAATGTATGGGACATTAGCTCAAAATACTGTATGTGTATCAAAGAAAAATAATAATAAAAAAGAACAAAGGATTTTTCAAAGTACAGAAGGTCCCATGTAATAAGAAATGTTCGACCTATCCTACCGTGCTCTCTGGTTAACTTGGGAGTCTGATTTAAAGGTGTGTGTGTGTGTGTGTGTGTGTGTGTGTGTGTGTTAAAAGCACCTCAAATCTACTCTTTTGGCAAATTACCAGTGTATAATACATTATTTACAATGATGATCCTTATGGCGCACCACAGGTCTCTAAACTGATTCATCCTACATTACAGTGGGAAACTGTCGGGGGAGTGGCACACCTCATCAACAAAGGTGTCTACATAATGAACATTTCTATACCTAACCCTGAATTGTACCCCACATCCTTAAAATAAAAAATAAAAAATAAAAAACTCTGCACCACTGACCTACATCTTCCATTTCCTCCCTCCCCCTGGTAAATACCATTTTACTCTCTGCTTCTTTGCTTTCTTTTATCATCATATATATTTTCAGATTTATCATCATATATATATTTAGATAAGTGAGATCATGCAGTATTTGTCTTTTACTTAGCATTATGCCTTCTGAGCTCACCCATGTTGTCATAAATGGTAGAACCTCTTTTTTTTTTCTTTACTGCAGTAATCATTTTATTATTATACTATATGAGTATGTATATTGAGATAAGTATATTAAAGCATTATGTTGTAACCTTAAATATATACAATTTTTAAAAGACACAAAAATTAAGTGGTTTCTTAGAGAAAGATTCACAAATTTGGTGAACACTTTTAAATCCTCAGCAGATGTGTTTTGACCTGCACATTGGAAGCATGACTAAGTCAGGCCAGCCCCCACTGCACTTTCAAGTTGAAAGAATAACAATTTAATGCTCCCCCTTTTTTCTCAGAGATGGATTTTTTATGGATCTGGGAAGGAACCTGCAATATTGGCCATCACTTTCCTGCAGGGAGCCTGTATCATTTAACTGGATTTTAACTTATTAGAAGCTAACGTGAAAACTGATCATGTATCTGATACATTGTAGACTGACTTGTGGCAGCCATTACAAGACATGTTCCTAGAGTCTGGGGATATGAGAAATGGGTCATCTTCATTAGCAAACAGGTCTTCATTTAATGCATTGCCTGTCCCTCAATGAAACTGCGAACTAACGGGATTCAACCTGGTACCATTCAACACTGGGAACCTGCGAGGAGGTGAGAGGGGACAACTCATGATGCATAGGAACAAGAGGTAAGTCCCCAGTACCTTCTTATGTGGAACAGCCTCCACTGTGCTTCTCAGTGACAAGTGATGGTGAGCTCGTCACAGGGTCTGACAAATGTTATAAAACGTCCTGCTGCGGCTGCACCAGCAGGAAGAGCCCGGTTCTGTTAAGTCAGTTACACCATTAGAGGCTCCCAACATGTTTTCACTTCCTGGAAACACTTAGATGCATTGTGTATACTTTCTACTATAAAGACACTTTCAAAGTGTTTTGCATTTTTAATGACAAGGCAGGGTGAGCAGAGGCTCACGACTGTAATCCCAGGACTTTGGGAGGTGGAGATGAGAGGATTGCCTGAGCCCAGGGGTTGGAGACTACCCCGGGCAACTTGACGAGACCTCATCTCTACAATAAATTAAAAAATTAGCTGGGTGTGGTAAGGCACACCTGTAGTTTCAGCTACTTGGAAGGCTGAGGTGGAAGAATCACCTGATTCCAGCAGGTCGAAGTTACAGTGGCATACTCAAGGTCACTGCACTCCAGCCTGGGTGACAGAGTGAGACTGACTCAAAAGAAAAAAAAGGAGCAACCCCTTGGGATCCCTCCCACTGTGGGAGATTTTCTGTCCTCTCAATAAATCTTGCTTTTTTTAAAAAAAAAGAAAGAAAAAAATTACAAAAGTATATATGATATATACATAAATGTACAATGAGGTCATCCAAGGCTCACCTTCCATGGAGCTCATATTCAGGGTGGAAGCCCTGTAAGCAATTTTATTATCTATTCCTCCAAATCTTACTCATGCTATAGCCTACTGGACCATTTTCAATAAGAGCTTCCTTTCTCTACAATATTTCTATAAAGTAATTTGATTCCTCATAATCAGTTTCACAGTTCATTGAGATGGGTTTTTTTTTTAAGTGTAAATTGAAAAACAAACATGCAAGCAAAAATACGACTGTGAATATGAACTATGGCCCCCAGGGTTGTGTACAACCTGCACAACTGTACATGGCTACCTTCTGCCAGGATCTGTTACTATTCTATCACCCCTTCAAAATGTTGGAAATACCTGTGGGCTTCCCTACCTCATGCTCACTTCTGTATAGTTCTTTCATCCAAGATATTTTCATTCTTCTTGGTGTGCCAATCTAATCTCCAAATTAAGCCCGTTCTTCTGGTTCTGTAAAGGTTCAGTCCCAACAAAGATTTTAGAAGTTCAGTTCAATGGTTCTCAGCCACAGGGAATTTTTCCTTCTTCCCCTGACACAGAGAGACTGTTGGCAATGTCTGCAGACGTTTTTGGTTGTCTCCACTGGGAAGTGAGATACTACTGGTGTCTAGTTCCTACTGGTGTCTAGTCCAGTCCAGAAATGTTGTTAAAATCCCACAATGTGCAAGATGGCCTCCCACGACAAAGAATTATCATCCCCAAATCTTGACAGTGCCAAGGTTGATGAAACCCAATGAGTCACTTTACTGATGACATCCAGGGTCTTGGGGCAAGGTCCTGGTCCTCCTCATCATTGGTCTCCATTTTCATCCCTTCATCCTTGTCTCCCTCCCCCACTCATGCTCACCTCTTCCCTTGATCCCAGGAAAAAATGGGTTTCTCTGTTTTATTACCCTCGATCATCATCTTTCTCTTCCTGAAAATTGTTGCCTGTCTGTCATAGACGCTCCCAACCCAAGGACACTAGCAAGGCTTTTCCCTGCAACATCGTTCTAAAACAAAAAAGGGGGTCTCATGTAAATTACTAAGTGAACAGAAAACTTTCCACTTCTGTAAATACAGATTGAAGTTCTATTTTATTCAAATTTGAAACATGCCGATTGAACCATTGTGTGACATAAAATTTGAACAGAATATTACTTGATTTGAATAAATGGAAATAATAGATGCCACCCAAATTAGTTATAAAGCATCAAGAATCACATTATTTCATAGCTGGTTTGCTGAAAACATTGCGAACTTGGTTAATATAATTACTCCATTGTGATGCCAGTTTATTTAGCCAAGAAAATAAGAATACCAGTGCTTTTCAATTTTGCTTCGGTAGCTTTCAGGGGTATAAATAATTTTTTGTTACCTGAATGTACTATAGAATGGTGAAGAAATCTGGGCTTTAAGTGTACTCCCCACCCCCACCTGTGCACACGGTACCCACCCTTTCCACCTCCTCAGTCTCCAGTGTCCATTATACCATTACACCTTTGCAGATCCTTGGTAAAAACATGCAGTGTTTGGGATGTAAGCTTGATGTATCTGCTAGTTCATCGACTCTATCCCTGAGCTGACCTTCACGGTCACTCAAGTCTTCTGTGTCATGAATGTAGGCATCTTCCTCACCAGATTCATTCCCCAGTTGCCCCACTAACCCCTAGCCTCTGTGCTATTGGAAAGGCACATGCTTCTTAGTTCCTAAAGAAAATGATAACTCAGATAAGACTTTCCTTCATTTGCTGTCTCACACATTGCCCTTACTTGCTGTAGCATGTCTGTTGCTATCCCATCTCTGTTTCCATGGACCAGATCTCTTCTCAATATTCCATCTTCCCACTCAGTTCTCATGATGCTACCCTGTTTTAGGAAGTAATATTGTTAATTACTTCCTAATGGCCAACACAGCATCTCCCTCCTGTTTTTCTTTTCAGTTTTCTTGCTTCTGTTTTTTTTTTAATTTTTATTTGGCTTTGTGTCTCACCTCCTGACACTAAGTTCTTGAGAAGTTGAGGACTCAGACTCTCAGATCAGACTGTCTGGGTTCAAATTCAAGCTCTGCCTTTGGACAAGTTCATTACCCTCCATATACCACATTAAGTTCTCCTGTCAACAGTGGACAAAATGCGGTACTTCTACACATTGAAAGGTTGATGTGAAGATTGGATGTTTGCTATTTGATGATTTTAGCTAGTATTTATTTAGCAAACACTTAATGAGTTCCTATAATGTACCAACAACCAGGGATATGGATGTGACAGCACCCACTAAAATCAAAAGAACTTCCTAACATTAGGTTTTTTTGTTTATTTTTTAACCAATTAATACAAAATATCTTTAATGCTTCTCTTTTTCATAGACATCATCACCCTTTTACAGAATTTCAAAGTCAAACACTTTTTTGTTCTTTTGAACTAATACTGCAAACTCCCCTTGTTTTCAAAGGTATATTTGATCTCTTTTTGAAAAATATATTGACCTCTTTTCAAATGCATATTAAACTTTATTTCAAAGTTACATTACTATGAATAAAAAGTTCTTTTTCTCCTGAAGATCACAATGTTTAGAGTGATTCGGGGAATGATAGAAATTTTGGAGAAATTCAGGTATAAAAGAAGGCTTGCGAGTCTAATGTTTTAGCAACTTGAGTGTTTTGGTCTCAGCCTCTGAGCAGTTCCTTCCTTCTTGCAATGCAGTCTTTATGAATGGCAAAGCAAGCAGCAGTTTTAAAGTCTGTACTCTTATTTACCCACAATAATATAAATACAGTCCTTATATTATTTTATGTCTCACAGTATGTGAATCATGATCAAATCTCTTTGGTGACCGTATTCCTTTCTCAGCTTGGTTTTCCTCAAAACTTTTCAAGTCCTCCTTGTTGCTGTAAGTTTTTTCCACCAAATATTTCATAATATTTTAAATCACATATCTATCAGTAAGGAGTAGTTATAGGAAGAGAATTACTGTAATGATATAAACAATTACCAGCTCCCAAAGAGGGATCCCTCTTTCTCTAACTACTGTCTTTGATGAGCTCAAACTTTACATCTACTATTGTTAAGTAGGAAACGTGTAGTCTCTCATATCAGGGCTTGACAATAATAGCTCATTTGGTACTAGTTTCTGTGGTCATGTCCACTAACCCAAACTGCCTCTAACCAACATCTCATTAAGAGCATCTGGTCTATATTGTCTCTGGCTGCTGCCGCTAGTGTGAATATCTTCGACTTCCCTCTAAACTATTCTAAAATATGGTCCTTCCTTCTAAAATATTATGATAGAAAATACAAGTATAAACAAAAATATTTGATGTTGCCATAGAAATGATGACCAAATACTAAATCTGAAAGGCTATTAGTGTTTAGCTGAGAAAACTGCATGTGTTCCTCCAATCTTTATTTCATTTTATAAAACTGAATCCTGGAGCAAAAGCAAAAAAAAAAAAAAAAAAGTTCAGGTTATTTATTGCAATGTATCAAACCACCTTAAAATGCAGAGAGTGCCAAAAAATGTATATACATTTTAAGAAAGAAAAAAAACTATTAAAATTGTAGATAAATACAAGTCACATTTGACTTCTGCAATTACAAGAGGTGTTCAAAGTGGTTACCATCAACATCCACACACTCTGATTACAGCAAACTAAAAGTAATACATAGATAACATTTCTTAAAGTGTATATATGCATCTTTTTGGCACCCTGGTGTTTAAGCTTAAAATAATCCTTTAGTTTGCTTAAAAATCTGCAAATTGTACAACATTTGGCACAGATACTTCATCTCTGTTCCTTACACCAGCACCAGCGGAGGTGATTCAGCTGGGGAGCTACAGGGTCCACTCTGAACATGGCTCATCACACTGCTGTTGAATTGGTGCTGGCTGTCATCTGGAAACTCAATCAAGGCTACGAGACCGGGGCCTCACTCTTTCCCCACAGACCTTGCCTCAGGATGACTGGTGACTTCCTCACCACATGGTCGCTTGGTTCCAAGAGTAAGAATGCCTCTGGAATTGGGAGGAAATCTTTTATGACCTAGTCAAAGAAACCACGTAGCAAGACTTCTGCCATAGTCATGGCCTACCCAGAGTAAAGGGGGTGGAACACAGACCGCACATCTCGATTGGGAGGAGGTCTAAAACCTGATTGTAATAGGAGTATGTGAGATGGGAGAAATTGCCTGGGCCATTTTGGAAAATACATTCTTCCAAAGGCAGTAAAAAACTCATCCTATGAAGTCAGTGGCCTAACTCAGACACCCAGAGTCTTTACAATCAGGAAAACTATTCTGAAGGCCCAGCATGGGTCCATCAGAAATTCTGACATATAGATATTTATTTGCAAAAAGAAAAGGAATTAAATTAAAATATTTTTGTTTTAATTATCCAGCGAATTAAAAAGCAACTTTTCTTGAGAGAAAACTTTTTTCATACATAAGAAGAGAGCACCCAAATTTCTTAACCGTGAAGGGAAATGAAGCAAAAAGGTGCCATCAAGCTAGAGTGGGAAAGCAGCAATCTCAAATATATAGATAGAGTTGCCAGGAAGGGAGAATAAGCAAGAGAAACCCCAAACCTATAATGAAAACCAAAAGCACAGTAGAATAAACTGACCAACAGGTATTCACATTTATAACAATCTAGATATGTTAGATTAGAAATCTTTTTTTTTTTTTTTTTTGAGTTGGAGTCTCACTTCTTCACCCAGGTTCGAAAGCAGTGGCACACTCACGGCCACCCCAGCATCAACCTGCTGGGCTTCTGCGATCCATCTGACTTAGCCTTCCAGGTAGCCGGAACTACAGATATGTGCTACAATGCCTGGCTAATGTTTTATTTATTGTAGAGACGAGATCTCACCAAGATTCCAGGGCTGGTCTTGAACCTGCAGGCTAAGGCAATCCACTTGCCTCAACTTCCCAATAGAAATCCTTTTAAAAAATAAATGCCTAGAAAATCCTTCAAGAAAGATAGGCAATCTCCAGCTATTAAAAACTAAGAAAAAGCTAAAACAAAAGCAGTAACATTCCCACCAACAGTGTAGAAGTGTTCCCTTTTCCTTGTGGAAAACAGTGTGGTGATTCCTAAAAGATCTAAAAGTCAACATTCCATATGGCCTAGCAATCTTCCTTCTGGGAATATACCCGGAGGAACTCAAATCACTCTATGAAAAAGATGCCTGCACACACATGTTTACTGCAGCGTTATTCACGATAGCAAAAGTATGGAACCAACTGAGCAGCCCATCACAAGTAGACTGGATTTTAAAAATGTGGTACATATACATGGTGGAATATTATGCAGTCATAAAGAAGAACACAATTATGAACTTTGCAGCAACTTGGATGGTAGATCACTTGGTGATCTACCACAGAGACAAAAAACTGAGCACCATATGCTCTCACTCATAAGCAAACCTTGAACAATGATAATACTATAAGAAAAGGATTGGCAGTAGTGAGCCATTGCCATGGGACGGAGGGACACACTTCATCAATAAGGGTACCTGATCTCAAACCAGGTGAAGTGGGGCCCAAAGTGAGGCCCAAACTTTACCTGTACAATGACCATTTGTGTACCTAACTCTGAACTGTACCCTACATCTTTAAAATAAAAAATTTTAAAAAAAAGAAAGCAGTAATATATCCAGAAAAGAAAGTAAATGAAGTGGGAAAACATATTCAGGTGACTGTATCTCTCAAAAAATTCATTCTAAATCTGTAGCAAATCTTCTTTACATGTTGGATGCAGAACTAGTTAATTTTTTAGTGGTTCTTCCTCCTCCAAGTCAAAGCAATGCTCTCTATCCCGGATCATTTAAGCATAAGCCTTGGCCTGTCTAACTAGTCCACACTCTTAGAGTCCACAGTCTTACCATAGACACCCATGCCTATATTGTACCCATAATATAAAAACGATGATGAAAGAGCTTCATAGAGCACACAAGTCAGTCCCTCATTGGGTAAGGATTAATCTACAGCTATGATGGATTAAGTTTCATTATCCAAGGTCAGGCAGTTAATGACAGATTCAAAACTAGATTCCCTCTCCCTGGTGTTGTTAAGTAAATTTGCCTTCTCATTTGCATCCTATTTATTTATTGATTAATTATTTAATGTAGTGATCATTAAGTGTTATGCCTATACCATATAACAAAGATATTCAGATAAATAAGCTACAGTTGCATTTGCAAGACTGTCTGCTTCTAGAACCCAGCTGCTATTTGAACATTACTTCAAGCATTATTTTTTTTAAATATCAAATAGTTTCTCATTTTCAAAGTTGATACATACCAAACAAGCAGAGCCCACCAGATGTCATAGGAAATCTGACTCCAAATCAATCTGAAGTTTATCTAGATTTATGTTTTCCTGATTGCTTTCTCTTTAATCTGAATGACAGCTGATCACTTGTACGTAGAATGGATGCTTGATTTCTAGCATTTGGCAAAATATAAACTATCTCCTTTCCCTTGATGACAATTTCTCTCTGATTACAGGCAGTGGGATTCTCTGCAAAGGGCAGTTGGAATGTGTGTGTACATAAAAGTATAAGATGATATGAACCAGAGTGCTTCATGAATGACTGTTTCACTTTTTTTAGGAAGTTTATTTTTATACATTGTATTTGATCTACGGAACTTTGAGGTTGGAAACTGGGTAAGGTATCATCTGTGGCAACAAATAGAAAGGGTGAGAGACTGATGTCCTTTGATCTGAAGGAGACAATGAGGCTGCCCTGCATTATAACTCTTCATGATATGAATCACCTGTCAGATCAATATCAAGAGAGGCCAGGCAGTCAGTAATCTCCAATCAAGTCAAAGAGAATGCAGAAACCACTTCAGACTCCTCATCCTTGCTTTGCTCATGCTTCCCGCTATGAGTCTGCCTCCAAAACACGACAGGTATATATTTTTTTAAATTCCACCTGGTTCCAACCAGAATCACACAGTTAGAATTCAATCTGTTCACACTGGACTCTCACTTTTTCTCTGGGAACACCTTCACCCTCAGACCACAGTTCAGTTTAATGTGGCTGTTAACTTTGACCTGTGGAGTCACTGAAGGTGACTTCCATTTCTCTTAGGAAGACATTTTCTTAGAACTGCTTCTTTTTTCATATTGAAGTAATGCTATAAGGAAATCGTCACTTTTTAATCACAAGAGGATTCTATTTCAGCATTCCTGTTGAAACTGGAGCCATTTCCCAGGTTGACTACGTTGGATGTTTTTTCACCTATAGCTCATCTAATTCATTCACAGGGAAGATCCTGCGGCTGAATAGGTTTTGAAGAAGTTATTGTGATAAAACAGTAATTATGATGACCTCTGTACTGTGGAATGTACCCAGACACTGTGCTACAGTATTCGTACAGCTTGTTTTCTGTCATTTTAGAATTCAATATAAAGGGATAGATTTTAGGGGTGAAATAGTAGGAGTAGGATGAAGTCATTATGGTCTCTGTTTCATGTCAAGCAACAATTTAAGTACAATCTCTAAAGTCAATGGATATCAAAATGACACTTTGTCCATGCCAGCCCCAAACAGTCACTGTTAGCTATAACAGTTTACCACTTACTAAATAAAATAATGGTTGAGATGTGACAGAAAAAAGTTATAAACAAAACTCAAATGTTAAATTGTATACACATGTGTAAGTCTAGAGAATCCATCAGGTATGTGGACAACTATTCACTTTAAGGAAAAAAATAGTTCTCCAGAAATCACAGAGTCTGGTCTGTCCATTCTTTTTACTTGCATTTCAAACATTTCTTCTGATTTACATTCCCTGCCACAATAAATTAACACAGTGCTTTTGTATATTCCACAATAATTTCAATATGAGGCACTAAGATGTGGCTGAACTTCTATTGAAACTAGAGGTCAAATTGTGGACAATTACAACTTTCTCTCAGTCAAAGCTCTCAATTTCCAATCTTGTACTTTCTGTTGTTTAAGGTCTGAAAGTTTGTCTCAATTTTTTATATGTAATTGATTAAGATTAGAGAGTGTATTTGGTACCAGTTATTCCATCAAGACCAGAAATGAAAATCTCAAACTTGAACCATTTAATAGCTAATCAGACTTCTATGTTAAGATCTCATCAAAATAAAAACAGATAAATTGTCTTTAATTCCTCTTTGAAAATACATTGGACTGAAGGTTCAGAGTGAATTCCATTGTATAATTCCACAAATAACATGCTATTGATTTATATGAGACTCCTTTATTTTGTTTTATGGTATGTTTTTCTCTCCCTGTATTTCAATTCTCAGAGAGATAATAACATGATTGGCAGCTGCCTAAAAAGCACATATAAAATAAGTCATATAATTTTGTATGTGTTTTTAATATAAATATTGTGTGCTTGGACTCTTGTTCTGTTTCTAAAATATGTCACTAGCATTGATCTTGAGTTGTATTCATGCTGGACATTCCCATCTGTGATACCTCACACTGTTCAGGAATATTTAAACCCAATAGAAAGTCTTAATCCACTGAGGAACCATCACCATGCATGCAATCTTTTATAACTGTGAAGAAGTGATGGTCAGTGGTAGAACATGAGACAATGCCCCTGGTTTTGGAGAAAGATTGGGCCTTTGTTCTTCCTCTATCATACATGCAGTCTTTGGTCATTGATGTCAGTTCAGAAAATGCTCAATTGTTTCACCACCCTATGAGAACATTTTCTTTCCTCATGTTCTGTCAACTAAAATGCAAATATTCCAGATGGACCATTTCTAATATATCTGAAGCAGTGTTGCTCAAGCTTTATTATTGTTATTATTATTATTTTTAGTTGTTCATGTATTGGTAATTTTTTATTATTTTTTAATCAATATTTTTTATTATGATATTGTGGGGTGCAGTTAAGGGTTAGGTATACAAATATGCTTTGTTCAGTCACCCTTGTTGATAAGAGGTGTCTCCCCATCCCCAGACAGATATTTATTACCATTAATCCCATCTTTTTCGTGCATTATTCTTTCCCCAAATAATTTTTTAAAATTTTTACTTGATCACCTCACATGTCTTTCTTTAATACCTCAGATATGTGTAGATCTGTTTATTTTTGTATGTATATCTCTTCTTTATTCCTAAAAAGTATAAAGGTCTTTACCTCCATAGTGGCAGAGCCCATTGAGTGTACATTCTGTAAAGCAACTTCTGTGCTTGTTGTGTCTTCATTAACAGCAGTAGCTTTCCTCCTTCCTGACCTGAACATCTTTCAATTCAAAATTATTTTCTCTTAAACACCAAATTCTCATCATACTCTATGGAAAACCCAAAAGCCCCACCCAAGAATCTTTAGAGCAGGGGTCGCCAACCACCAAACCATGGACAAGACTGGACCATGACCCATTAGGAACTGAGTCTTATAGCAGGAGGTGAGCATTGGAAGAACAAGGGCAGCTTCATCTGTATTTATTTATTTTTATTATTTATTTATTTATTTTTATTAATCAATATTTTTTATTTTGGTATTGTGGGGTACAGTTAAGGGTTAAGTATATAAATATGTTTCATTCAGGTACCCTTGTTGATAAGGGATGTCTCCCTGTCCCCAGACAGATATTTACTACCGTTAATCCCACCGCCCTTCCCCTCCCTCCCCTGCCACAGTTTCCCACCACTGTCAATTCTTTTCTTATAGTATTATGATAGATGTTCAAGGCCCACTATATGAGTGAGAACATGTGATACTCAGATCTTTGTTTCTGTGAGAGATCACTCAGTATTATAGACTCTAGTTCCATCTAGGTTGCTGTGAAATTCATGATTTTGTTCTTTTTTTATGACTGCATAGTATTCCATCGTGTATATGTACCACTTTTTTTTTAATCCAGTCCTCTTTTGATGGACAGCATGGTTGATTCCAGGTTCTTGCTATTGTGAACAATGCTGCGATAAACATACGTGTGCAGGTATCTTTTTTATAGAGTGATTTGAGTTCTTCAGGGTATATTCCCAGTAGAGGGAGTGTGGGGTCATATGAGAGGTCGATATTTAGAGCTTTTAGGAATTGCCACACTGTTTTCCCCAGAGGTTGTACTAGTTTGCACTCCCACCAACAGTGTAGAAATGTTCCCTTTTCACCACACCCTCTCCAGCAACTGTTATTTTTTGGTTCAACCTCACTAATCATCAAGGAGATGCAATTCACAACCACATTGAGATACCAGCTAACTCCAGTCAGAATAGCCATTATCAATAATTCATCTGCATTAAAGACCACTCCCCATCACTCACATTACTGCCTGAGCTCTGCCTCCTGTCAGATCAGTGGCTGCGTTAGATTCTCATAGGAACGTGAACCCTACTGTGAACTGCGCATGTGAAGGATCTAGGTTACACACTTCTTAGGAGAAGCTGATGCCTGCTGTCCTAAGGTAGAGCTGAGGTGATGATGCTAGCACTGGGCAGCAGCTGCAAATACAGATTGACATGAGCAGTGAGGTTTGATTGCAAAGAGACCATAATAAATCAATGGTTTGCAAACTCATATCAAAATAATAATTTTATAAGATAATTATTTCATTATATATTACAATATAATACAAACAGAAAATAAGTGCATAATAAATGTAATGTACTTAAGTCATCATAAAACCATCCCGCAATGCCAAAAAGATTAGAGACCAGTCCTTTAGAGGATTTGATCTGCATCTCATGTCTCCTTACCTGTGTCTTCCTTGGACAACAGCTGTTACTATGCCTCCTGTGTTGGTCCTTCTAGAACATATGAGTTTGAGTGACTGTATCTGAATTATTATCTGAGTCTCTATGCCTAGCAAAGGTTTATCTGAATGGTTTCAGAGAAATTTCGCTAATGATAAATATGTTTGTCAGATGGGAATCATGGGAAAATTTGCACCTACCTACAAAAGTTTTCTTTGTCTAACTCATAATTATGAAGTATTTCACGCAATATAATTAAATACAGACACACACACACACACACACACACACACACACACACACACACACACACGAGAATGTCGACACTGGTAAACAAATCTGCTAACAAGATATGTGTTTGATCACGGCAACCGTCAAATAACTGTAGCATCAATTAAATCCATGCAATGTTTTCTCTTTGTAATGGGATTATGAGTGAAATGTAAGTTAAACCAGGGGCAAACTCTGAGAGTGGCAATGTGGACCGAATCCCAAGTCTTTAAAGCACGCTGCCTTCCAATGGAGAGCCATGATTTTATCTGTGGCTAAGAATTTAAATGTGGGGTGAGCTACAGAAGATTATTTTTTAATCATCTGAAGCTACAGGAAAGATGTTTTCTGAAATGAGAAAATATGTGTTTCTGCTGTGGTCTTCTAATAAGGAAAGACAAAGGGCTACCGAATCAATTAGAAACTATTGAAATTATTGATGAAAGTCTATAGACTTGAGTTGTGACTGCCTCTTGTGAACAGAACAGGATTACTTAACTCATATAAAACAACTTGCGAATGGTATATTGTTCATTAGCTTACATGATCAGAAGGAAGGTAATTAAGAGGGAAAGAAGCATAAGAGCATGTTACTGAATATTTTATATATAAGATAGAATTCTGTTTACAAAAAGTAGAAGGCAGGATGAACAAGTGTACTACAACCTCTCTACTCCTCAGAATACCCATAGGACAACAATACCATGTCCATTTTCCAGATCAGGAAATGAAGCCAATCAGATCTAACCAGTGTCCCTCAGGGGCCCAGATAGACTGGACCACTTTCATTTTGGAGATCTCTCCAGTATGTAAAAAAAAATGAAGACATATCAGAAAATATGACAAAATTATGTCTTCATTTTTGCATTGTAATGATTCATTCTTCTTAATAATTTAATAAGAAAAGTCAATATATGCATACTATTCATAAAATAAATTTGTTATATATTAACAGAATGAACAAGCCCACCAATATCTCTCCACATTCTGACTTTGAGGCTGTTGTGATGAGGCTGAGATGTGAGTCTCCCTCCTGTTGGAGGAGGAACTCGGGTGTGTTCCAAAACCCTGGACTGGAGGTCAGAGATGTAGGCTTCTGCTCACATCTGTTCACAGTGGTCCTTGGAAAGCCTTTTCTCCATCTCTAGGCCTTAATCTTACAATCTACAAGAAAAAGACGTAAAATAATCCTTAAACTCCTGGCCTCAAGCCATCCTCTCATTTTGGCCTCCCACAGTGCTGGAATTACAGTGCTGAGATTAAACTTCACACTTGGACTGTTTTTTTGTTTGTTTGTTTTCCTGTAGAAAAAAGGAAAGAGAAATATGTTTTGTACCTATGTCTCTATTAAAGTAAGATTTTAAAAAATGATTAAGCTGCTAATTTCAATAAATGAATTTGTTTATATGTGACTTCCAAAATTTGATCTAAGAATATTATAATAATCACTTCAGTCCAGGTATTTTATCTACAGGCTAAAGACCCTGCAGCACCCATTGCCATAGCCTGGACTCCTGGATTCTCTTTCTCTTTCTTAGCAATCTTCATAATTCTCATCAAAATGCATTCTTTTCACTCAATGACAATTGAATACGTTGAGTGGCTTTTTGAGAGCTGCAGAATGAAAGGCAGAAAAGACATTAAAACACATAATTTTTTTCCATAAAACTTAGACTTTACGTTGGAAGTCCCATTGGAAATTCTAATAAACATACAGTGTCACATAATTATAATTTCAAACATGTACTAGTGCCTCATTATTTGTCAAGGCCTGTGTTAGGAATTTTCTTGTATTATCTCATTTAATTCTCAACACAATCCCGAGAGGTGGGTATTATTATTCCTCTTCTCAGATGAAAAACTTGAACCTCATAAACCTGTTCAGGGTCACCTAGAAAGTGAGGAATAGGATGAGATTTGAACACTAGGTTAATTTACCAAGAGTGTTTTAATTATTATGTCAAATCAACACCTACTGAGAGATTCACAGTCACTGACCAGAGGGTCGAAGAGTTTCCTACAAAGATGTGTATAATCTCTTTATCTATTTTCTCTTCTACAAAGATGCGTATAATTTCCATATTTATTTTCTTTTCAATAAGAGACTCTTTTTGCTTCCCTCCTTTTTTATCTACCTCCAACACAGAGGTTTGATTTTTTTTCACACTTCTCATTTTATGGTGCATCCCATTGACCGATGCAAGGCACTGCTTTTGTCTTCTTTCACTTTTTTCCTTCACCTCAGATTCCTACTTGCATCTCATTTTCTGTCAGACAGACATAGATAGACGTCTGGTTGAAAACCTGTAGCCTGGTTAAATACATAGTGTTGTGGTGGTGGCAGTGGTGTGCATGTGTGTATGTGTGTGTGTGTGTGCATGTGTGTGTGTTAATTAAAATGAATATATTTAGTTTGGAGATTTTAAAATGTGTGATTTGTTTCAGTTTTATCTAAGTCATGTTTTCACATAGAGTCAGATAATTCTAAAACACTTGTCAGTCAAACAGTCATTCCTCGCTCATTCTTCCTCCCCCACTACTAAAGACAAGCCTGTTTAGCTGATTCTTTGGGGATTTACTTCCAAAACTCTACATGACATTCTTCTATTGCCATTCTATTGTTTCATTCAGTTATAGCCATTATCAATACCTTCCCCTCTGGAAAACACACATTAATCTTTTTAATGCCTTGCTCTTCCCACGTATGCATCCTTTCCAATCCCCATTCTTACCCTGTAATTGCACCATGAGTTGTGGTTAAATCGATATTCTGTTGTAGAAATAGTTGAAGACCACCAAGAAGAGAACAAATGCAAGGTATTTACTCAGAGCTTGCTGTGGCAAGGGAGTTGGCCACAATCGCTTGTGTTTGGCAGAGACTCCATTACAGAGAGGGGGTGGGAAAGTTTAGGGTGGGAAGGTTTCAGGTGTGCTGGGGTCCAAGGTTGTTGGTCTGGGAGAGCTGAAGCTGAATTAACTAGAAGTGAAACATCTTATGTGATGACCAAAAGGGAGCATATATGACTTTCCTCAGTTGATCCTGAATTGGAAATAAGGCAGACAATAGGGAAGCCAAATGTCATTCAGCAAGATCTGACAGCTCTAGGTTGATGACTGTGCAACCTGTGGTTTGCTTTTCCAGGACTGGTTGTTGTGGAGTGTGTGCTTTGTTTCAGAGTTCTTTTGTCACACCCAGTCTCACCAACGTCCATTCACATACTCAGTCACATTATGTATCATTACTCAAATTGAACCTTGTAGTGTTCTATAAATATGTCACTTTCCTGAATATTTACTGTTTTGTCTTGATTTAGTAATGATCTCGTGTGTGTGTGTGTGTGTGTGTGTGTGTGTGTTTGTATTTTCCTGTACACTGAACATTAATTTAACTACAAACTCACTGCCAACCTATCTAGACTATCTACTTTGTTTTAAAACACTCAGTTATTTTATCCACTTGAACCTCTTAGAAGATCCAGCTCTTCAGTCTTCTGACACATACTTATTAGGTGTCCTCTGTTGTTGAAAACATGTGCTAGTTGATGGTCCCTTTCCAGCATTATCTGGGGACTACTTTTGTTCTCCTGTGTTAGGTTTTATTTTTAATTGATTCTGTGAATATCTCTTGCTTGGTTTCTTTCCTCATTTTTGCAGAGCACTTCATTCAGCAGCTTCCTGAAAAGAGGCACATAGTAGGAATTTTCTGAGGCCTTATGTATCTGGAAAATATCTATTCTATCCAATCCTTGTTTGTTCCATATTAAACTTTAATACATTGATCAACGTCCTCAAGAATTTTGAAGGTATTTCTCAATTGTTTTCAACTTCCTGATGGTGCTATTGAGAAGACAATGGACAACGTTAATTCTTTTTTTAATGACAAAAACAAAAATTCAGAATTTTAAAATGTAGCTGTTCTATGTGTTGCTAAATGGCAGGCAAGAAGAAAAAATAGAAGAAATGCATAGCTTGAAGTTTAATTGGTTTGGAATGTTTTGCTTTTTTTAGATTAAGTGAAGCTTATTTAAGAACTTTGGCTAGTAAGACTTTCTTAGCAGGCATGGGGTGGGTGATGGTGGGATGTATCAACCTTTGTTTACAGAAATAACTTATTCTTTTTCTTTGGACAGAACTTCTTTTTTTCAACATCTGAGATCCTATGGGCAAGGGTATTTTGAAAGCCAACAAAACTTTGGATAGCACATGGATATCTTGAGTTAAAACAGAATTTGGAACATAGTACCTTTTAACATGGGGGCACTGAGTTATCTTGGTAAGAAAGGGTAGATGGGTTCTTGTCAAAATTTAGCCTATTCTTGATCCTTGGAACTTCACAGATCTTTTTAAAAAATTATTTTTTAAATTATTTTTTTGAGTTGGAATCTCACTCTGTCGCCTAGGCTGTAGTGCAGTGTACGCTCACGTCCACTCCAGTATCAACCTGCTGGGCTTAGGTGATCCCTCTGCCTCAGCCATCCAAGTAGCTGGAACTACAAGCACAAGCTACCACACCCAGCTAACTTTTTATTTATTGTAGAGAAGAGGTCTTGCTAAGTTGCCCAGGCTGGTCTTGAACCTGCAGGTGAAGGTAATCCACATGCCTCGGACTCCCAAATTGCTGGGATTACAGGCTGAGTCACCAAGCCTGTCCCACAGATTTTTTCTTTATCCCAGGGATCCCCAACCCATGCTGGACTGGTGCCAGTCCATGGCCTCCAGGCCACATAGTGGGAAGCGAGCAGTGCGGGAGCAACTCCACATTCTGTAGGATCAGCAGTGGCATTAGATTCTTATAGGAGCATGAACCCTATTGTGAACTGCACATGTGAGGGTTCTACATTGCACATTCCTTATGAGAATCTAATGCCTGATGATACTCCCTTTGTAGTATTCTATAAATATTTAATTGAATTATACTTATTTTAATTATAATTAGAATATTCTAATTATGTTTATTTTCATTAACACACACAAATGCATATACAATAAACATACATATCACCACCCTCACCTTGTCCATGGAAAAATTATCTTTCACAAAACTGGTCCCTGAAGGGGACTGGTCGAAAAGTTTGGGGACTGCTGCTTTATCCCCAGTGTTTGAAATTGCTGTGCTCTTTTTGTCTTCAATTGTACTGAGTATAATATAGACTCTTCCAATCAAGAAGCCTACCTGCATTCTTCAATCCCTTTATCAGATTAATATATTTTCTCTCAATTCTTAGTTCTCATTTTGCTGTTGTTATTTTTGGACATCATACTTTGTTAAAAACTTTTTCTACGTTTATTTAAATGATTACAGTCTTTTCTTATTAATGTAAATATAATTTTATAGCCACTTATTTATTTCTTTTAATATGACAGTCAATACATTCATGTATATGATAAGTTAACCATACTTTTTTCCTTTTTATATTCCTTCACATTATAATACAATTTTGCAAAGATGCCAAAATTGCGTTTCTCTCACAATTCTACCCTCAGACTCGGCCAGCCTCTCTGACTTTTTCCTATAGGTGCCTGACTAAAAAAAAGGCCAGGTAAATTGTAATATCTACTATCCCACAGACAAATTTTTTTCTTAGAGAAATGTGCTATCCTAGGTAAACTTATATTTGATTACTTGGTTGGGTAAACATTTTTTAGGTTATGAGAATCTATGCTAAATGCAAGAGAAAGATAAGAAACATATATAATCATTTGTCAAAGAGAAAACTGAGTTCGAAGTAAACTGGGGAGCATCCAATCAGTTAAATCTGGTAAATTCAATGACATATTTTAGGGTTGATGTTGAAAACAATATAAAAGGAATGCTAAAACGAGATATAGTTATTGGATTGGCTAGAGGCAATTGTAGTGGAAAGAAAAATGCAGAGTTCTTGGGATCATTTATAAATCATTCACTTGTATCATAATTTGGGTCGTGAACAAGGTATAGATATCATTTCAGATGTTACAAATACAGAATAAAACAGATGTTTTCTCTGTGTTTGCAAAGCTTATACTGGAATGACAAAAAAAAATTAAGCAAATATTAAAATATGGCCAATGTTACCTTGGAATTATTTGAAAGCATATGGCAAAAGAATCTAAATATATAAGGTTTAGGAGGCGGTGAGTTTTAAGATAAGGGATTATGATAGTCTGGATTTTTCTTAGGGTTCTAAGCATGGAGATAAATTAATGAAGTCAGAGACAACTGGGAGACAGAATTAATAAGACTTGATATTGGGCTAGGAAGAAGAGAAGGCAGAGTTAATAATTAAGGATATTTCCCACATTATTTTCAAGGCCAACTAGGTACATGGTTACAATCTGCCTCCCACAGAGGCTGCTGTGGGAGGACCAGCTTTTGGGGAAAGATATTGAACTCTGTTCTGAGTTTGTTGCCTTTGAGTTTTCTGAAGACATCAAGCTAGCCATAAGGTCTGAAACTAAGAAAAGAGGTTTAAGGTAGAGACATAAAAGTGAGAGCTGTCAACAAATAGACAACAAGGGAAACCCTGACCAGGATGAACTCAATCAGCTCAACAGGTAGAATATCATTTATTGATGGCCTTATTTTAAAATGTTTGTTCTAGTCTGGGTGCCATGACTTGCTCTTATATTTTCAGCACTTTGGGAGGCCAAGGTGAAAGGATTGCTTGAGGCCATGAGTATAAGATCAGCCTGGACAACAGGGACAAGGCATCTTTAAAATAAATAAATAAAATCATTTATTTATTTTTATTTATATATTTACTTTTTTAGTTGGAGTCTCACTCTGTCACCCAGGCTGGAGTGCAGTGGCATGCTCACAGTCACCCCAGTGTCAACCTGCTGGGCTCCGGTGATCCTTCCATCTCAGCCTTCCAAGCAGCCGGAACTACAAGTGTGTGCTGCCATGCCCAGCTAATTTTTTTTTAATTGTAGAGACAATGTCTCACTATGTTGCCCAGGCTGGTCTTGAACCTGCAGGCTCAGTCAACCCTCTTGCCTGGGCCTCTCAAAGTGCTGGGTTTACAGACTTGAGCCACTGCGCCTGACCAATAAATTAATTTTTAAAAATGTTTATTCCAGAGCCACATTGAGATTCTCATACCCTGAATTTTGGGTAGATCTAAAGAATACACACTTCAGTATGTTGTCAGTTGATGCTTATACACATTAATGTGAGTAAGCTATTCATGTTGAATAGCAGCAACAACAAAAACAGAGACTGCATACCAAAAAATCATGCATTATAAAGTATTATAGAGGATGAAGATCCAGCCAACAAAGATTGCGGTGGACTAAAAAAGGTGGTTAGGAAAACATTCCACAAAAGCATGAAAAAAAATAAGGAAATATTTAAAGAAGAAAGAGATGATTAATATGCCATTTTTTTCTTTGCATGAGCCCAAACAAAATAAAAATGGAAAATACATCTTTGGCAGGACAATATGAGAATTTGCTGATCTTGAGAAACTGTTTCAGTGAAGTGACTGTGACTGAAAGAGACTATAGTGAATTGAAGAATGTGCTGGAGTTGATCATGGGAAGAAAAAAAAAACTTGAAAAGTTTGACTGGGAAGGAAAAGTGGGAGAGGGGATGGCCAGTAGAGAGTTTGAGAGTTGGACTCCCCTTAGTACAGAAGTGACTTCAATTCAATAAAATGCTGAAGGTAAAGTGCCATCAGTAAAGGAGAACATGAAGAATGGAGTAATATGTAGAGGACCAGTCCCAGGAAGTGATGAATCGGAGCATCCATGGATGCATTAGTGTGAGACAAACCATTTGGTGCTATTTGTACAAGTTCTTTCTCTAAATTTTCTATGGGAAATACATCTGTATATAGTTATTTAATCTTGTCAGTGGCTATATTAATATGTCTAAATATTTCATAGTCAACTGAGATCATTATTTTATATTATTTCAAGACAAATCTTGGATGCAACTTTTATGACCCAAATCACCTGGATTCCCCTATTAGAAAACAGATAAGAATCAGGGATATAGGTATCCTCTATTTTGAAAACTTTGAAACCTAATATCCAGAAACCTAATTTAACACATGCTTAAAGCCATTAAAAAAATACCATCCAGGATTATGTAGCAACAAATAAAACTGAAATAAATTTTTGACTTTATTCCCTGCTTGGTGATTGTCTGTTATTTATTTGACAAATTCACAGCCACATTGTTGTTAAAGTCTATTTCCTTCCCTGCTACTTTTGGCAGGTGTGTTACCTCTTCAGCAATAATAGTTTGCAGTTCAAAGTTTGCCAGTGAAAACATTCCTCATGTAAAACTTCAAGTGTACGTGTTTTGATTGTGGGTTTTAGGAAGAGTGGAGCTATTTGGGGCACTAGAGGCAATTTAAGAGAGGAAGAAAAACTCTGATTTCTGTTCTCTGCAGTTATACCAGATTGAGAAGCCCCAAGTTACCTGCAATTTATAAATGGTCAAAAGAATGTGTTTCACTCCCTGACAAATTAATGTGCCCATATGTTAGTACTCGGTTATAGATGGGTTTGTGTTTTTTATTTTTATCTCATTCTAATGGGAGTTGAGGTCAGAACCTTTTTTTTTTTAACTTGTTTTTGCATCAGCACTTTAAATAGGTCCCCAAAACGCATATGTTCTCTATCCAGGCAGGTAACCCAATCCTATAGAGCAGGTTGGTTAACCAATAATTACCAATTGTGCTTGTTCTTTTTCCAAATCAAGTAAGTGCCAATTATGAGACCCCTAAAAATGCTGTATTGGGGTGAGTTAGTTGGTATTGCTGAAAGTGAATGAAGAATACATAGGGATTCATTATATTCTTATTTTTGCATATGTTTGCAATTTCCCATAATAAAAAGTAAAAAAGAAAAAAATGATTGAGATCCAAACCAAATCTTCACACCATCTGTATCTTGGCTACACAAACCATTGTGTGATTCCTGGAAGTGGTTCCTTACCTCTGAAGGGTTAAATGATTGGAGAAACTAGACAATCCCAGAGTCCTCAGATAAGACCCTCCATATTGTCCATCCTTTTCTATAATTGTACATGTGCGAGTGCCTTGGACTGGGAGCCCTGGATCTGTATCTACTGCTGAGACAGCATGATGTCAAGGGAAGAGCACAGGCTTAGGAACAGATCGATGGTCCATAGATGTGAGTTCTTATACTCTTGCTACTGACTATACAGCTTTGAGATGGCCATTTCTTTCCTAACCCGTGTATTCTTGTCAGCAAGCAGAATTTACAGATAATATGTCGACAAAATAACTTAATGTTTACAAATATATCTCCCAAACTATGTGACTCTGCAAGAATTGGTTATTATGAGTCAATAAAAGTAACAATAAGTGCCATCAGTATAGGCCAGCTAACCACTGTTAAGGAATGATGGTAGTTCACCTTCACAGTGGCACTGGGAAGTGGCAATGCTGCGCCTAGTTTATTAAGGGGAAAACTGGGGATCAGTTTTAAGAATGAGGCACCTTGACCAAAGACTCTAAACTGTGATTTCCAAGGCCAAGTTTGAGGCAAACTTGCCCCACCTCTGCTTGTAACTTGACTCTGTACAAGCCATCAGGGACAGAGGGATGCCTCATCATCTATTTTCAAACCACTGTTTGACCCCAAAGAATGGTACCTGCACAGAAATTCCATTTTATCAACATTGAAGGAAAAGAAACTTCACCACACCTTCCGACCTAGGTGACTCAAGGCTACAAGGTGGATACTCTGTTGGAATGACTGAAGGTCCTGTGGGTCCATGGTAGTGTTGGCCCTAGCCGTCCTCTCTGCCCAGGTCCTCTGCTTCCAGCTATGTGGCCACAGGCAGTGCTGGGAGATGAGTCCTGAAAACAGAACCCACAAAACACACAGTGACAATGTAAATAAGCAAAACTACACTTTTAATCAGTTACAAAGCTGAGGTAAACTCAAATTTACATTGTTAAAAAGTTATTTATATTATTTTATGTTCTTAAATTCTGCTTCATCTTGCCAATTCTCTTATATATCCTCTTTATTTTTTATACTTTCCTTTATTGTTCAGATCCTAAATTGGTAGACTTCTGCAAGCAGGTTTATCTACATAGACCAACATTATGCCTTTTGTTTACAAAGGCCAATTATAGCCTGGGGGGGGGGGGGAAATGCTTTCTAGAGACTTTGAAAACAAACAAGGGAACTGTTAACAGTTTTCAGTGAGGTCTGCTACAGTATGTCTGATTTATGCTATTTGAATATATTGGATACAAAAAGAAATAACATTTCTTTGAAGGAAAACAGCTTTTTTCTTTGGATTTTAGTTGAAAGTCTTGTAGAAAATAACTTGTCAGAAGTGAGGCTGGTAAATCTCATTAAATTGAAAACTAGGAAGTTATTGACTACATTAAATAATTCACCTTCATCAAGAGGAAAGAGGAAAACATTATCAAAAAAAAAAAAGGCTTACCTCTCTCTACTCTTGAAATGCTTATGTTTGATTATCTTTTCCAGATAAATATTCACGTTCAATGTACCTCTTCATCATTTCTGCAAATAACTCCTGAAAAGCCTTTTATTCCCTTTCGTTGTTTTGAAGTGAACTGATAAATCATTAAAGAGCAATGAAAACCTCTCCAGCCTTCTCAGATGGTGACTGGATCTTTTATGAGTTGTGGGTGGTGTCATTAATAAATTCAGCCAGACTTAATTATAATATTTTTATAGTCTTTAATGTTTGTACTGCTTCTACCATTGTGAACACTGATTAGATTGCTGGTATAATTCCTCAGAGAGAGTGACTAAAAAATCAATCAGGGGTGTCCTTCTTTGGGAGCTTATGTCTGAGTACGAATATGCAGCTTTGGCGATTTACAGAATCAGGTCTCTCTGTGCAGTCCGGTCTCGAAGTATCATTCTTAGTATGCATGCATAAGAGTTTAATTCGAGATAAAAGAGGATGATGTGTCCCAGACATGAAGGAATCAGTATTCAGTAAGTCACATGGAGACCCAGGGAAAGGTATTGTTCGTGACATAAGGTCAAGCCAAAGGATAACATTGACTGGATTACATATCTGAGTCTCTATTAGTCTCTGTAAACAAGCAATTGGGCCATTGCATTATGGATGCTGTTGAATTCAAATGTTGTGTCACCTAGGGTCTGGACAATGTATTGTAATAATTCATTCTTTTTCTAGAAGAAATAGACACAAACAAAACCAGAGGTTGATTTGTGTGGGATGTTTTCTCAGGTAAGTGAAAGTTGAAATGCCACTGGCTATTATTCCCATCAATCTCATTTGATGAGACCAAAATTTCCCAGATATTTTTTTTCATGGGGGTTTAGCGATGATAAGATATCCAGTGGTCAGTAAGGTTCAGGGCAGAGGCTACTGTTTGAAATAATCTAAAAATGATGTTATAACGAATATGTTCAGAAATGACAATGATAACAAAGAAGAAACAAAAGAGAAAAAGGACCATTATTAGTGGAGGTCAGAAAAATAGAATTGAGAGAAAAGATTATAATGAAGCTGGTGAAACACAAAACAGGATTTAGACAAAGGTCTTGGTTCTACATCTTGGGAGGCAACTGTCCACTTTATTAAGTCATCTGTAGGGTCACAATGTCCATGTCAGCTGTTTAATGCTATATATTGGTTAGTTCAAGAGAATCTCTAAAAATCTCAATAAAACATTGAGGTTCTTTATTGGGACAGACTTCCAATTGTGTGGCATTCTGATTTTCTACTCCAGTTGAAAACTGTGAACCTACTGCTAAGTTTGTTGTTAACAGTACCTTATGTGGTTTCTTCCTAAAGAGTTTCCAGGAATCTTATTCCTGATGCCTGATTAAGCCAATGAATTCTCCTGATTGAAGATCATGAAGAGCTTGTTTAGAAAGATGTTGAGGGAAGGTAACCTCAGCCTGTTGAGGAAGGGTCTGTCATGTCTGTGTGTAACATAGAAGAGTCTCATATGAGAGGTGAATACTCTATTTGAGTGAGTCTTCTAGTTGCCAAGTCACAGAGGGACAATTATGTGTCCTCAGAGGAGTGGACCAGATGGCTATAAGGGCTAATGCCACTGGCCAAGTGATCTTAAAGTTTGATCTGAAAGTTTGTTATTTTTGATTTACAAATGCCATTTATCTTTTTGTTCTGTCCAGAAGGTTATGGATGGTAATCGTAGTGTAGGTCTTGAATAAGTGGTAATACCATATTGAATTATTTCATAATGGTTCCTGTAAAGTGTGTACTTTGGCCATTTGTGTACCAGGTTATAATTGCAAAATCAAACAGTTTTTAAGTGACTTTTAGGGCTTTAGTTGTTGAGTAAGAACATGTTTCATACCATCATGATAATATAAATACAATAAATAAAACATAGTCAAGTCCCATGTAGTGAGGAAAGAAGCTAGATAAGATTCACTAGAAGGTGATCAAAAGAACACTGAGGATTTGCTCCTGGCTTGGTCTCTCATTTCAAGTATTTTTGGGTACTATATTTTTGAAAGTGGACACATGACCCACTAAAGCTATCTCTTTAAAGCTTTCTCATCAATCTTCACTTAGGATAATAATCAATTCGCCATGCCAAGTAGTTTCGTGAAGAAACTTAGTAAATCGCCACGTGAAATTGTCTGGTTCCAATAAGAATCTGTCTTGGGAGAACCAAAGGTTATATAAGTACAGGGTACAACCAATATTTTTCCATTTTTTCTTTTAAATATCAATAACTATTGATATTTTATAATGATCACTCTATCTTTTTCCAGCGATTTATCATTTGAGAATTTAGTTTGATCATACCGTAAGGTAAGACTGATTAGTTGATGCCAGTCTCCACTGGAATACTTCCTTCAGCTTTCATAGTATCCCTGCTTTGTGTGGCCCTCAGTTTCTATAATGGCCACTTTTCCAGAAAGCAGAAGTATTTATTTAAATATTTTGCAGCAACATGGATGGATTTAGAGTCTATCATACTCAGTGATCTATCACAGAGACAAAAAACAGAGTACCACATGTTCTCACTCACAAGTGGACCCTGAGCATTTACCATAATACTATAAGAAAGGAATTGGCAGCAGTCAGATCCTACCAGGGATGGGAGTGGACATAATATCATTAGGGTCCCTGATCTCAAACCAGGCAAGGTGGGAATGAAAGGGAGGCCCAAACTTTACCTGAATGATGTTCACTTGAATACCTAATCCTGAATATACCCCACATCTTTAAAAGAAAATATATATAAAAGTAAATAAATAAATAAACCAGAAGAAACAAATAAATATTTCTTAACTTGTTATCCTTTTTCTATGGTGACTCTCTCTTTGCTTCTTCAGCATTCCCAAATCATGTACTACCCCTCCAAAACAAATCTGATATCTGAAAATGTGTTTCCTCCATGAACTTTGATCTTGACTAATGGACAAGTTGCGGTAAGCCCATTAACGCATGCCATCATGACTAATTTTGCCTCAAATAAATGAACACATTCTAAGGGATAGCTTAGTTATAACTTATCCAGTTGCACAAACATCATTTTCACTTTTGAGGTGTGAGACACCCATCAATAATATGTGGTCAGGAGTAGCTAGTGAATAGGAGTGAGGTACAGACCATTGTCTCCTTGAATGGATACAGTCACGAGGCTGTGCCTCTTCCCGTTAAAGCAGGAGAGCAGCCACCTCAGGGTGTTGCGAGGGTTGAATAGTGATGTGAAAGAATGAGAGGGGCGCTTTGTCATTAGAGGTTAATAGGCAGACAGAAAGGCATTGTGTGTTCTCAGTTTGTAGTGATGTCTTTCTGTAACTGCAAGAGGAACCACGAGATTGAGTGGAGATAATTACTAAATAATGCCTGCTGACTGATGTATTCCTGGACACATGTGTGCCCATCCCCCACATAGACCCACAATAATTCTCTAATGGCTCCAATACTCACCGGCACATAAATGTGACGTTAAAACATTTTTAAGAGGCATGAAAGGTTATACACTAGACAAAAGCATTTTAATCTGAGGCACATGATAAACAATGGTAATTAATGGCAATGGTAGAAGGGAATTTAGCTTTACCAGCTGCCTCTTATTTTTTTCAAGGATCGTTAACTTATACAGTACTTTACCTCAATTCGTATTAAATGGTCTGCTCTCTTCCCCTAATTCCTACGTGAATTATCTCTGAGTCCTTTCCTCTAGCGGGCGTCCTCCTCCCTAATGTGTCTGTTTGCAATGCTTGCAGCTCTCAGAGCCCCTACACACTGTCTTCTTCCTCACTAGACACCTCCTCCAGGGAGCCTCCCTGGCTTGCCACACTCAGGTGTCCATACCATGCTGGACGTCTGCACTGGCATGCTCTTGCTCTTTTTGGGTTGTTTTCCTAGAACATTCTTTCCTTATCTTCACATATCAATATCCCCACCCATCCTTCTAGTGCTACCTGAAAAAACAGATTTCTCTAAAAAACATTCCCTGAGTCCCTGTCACTTGATGTGTTCTCTGCCACCAAATCCTAGACGAATAGCTTCCTTCTGTTGGAGCCCAGGATGCAGCAAGATGCAGGCTTAGTAGCTATGCTCTGAAATTGTTCTCCCTGATTTTGCCACACAGTCCTCCTTTGTGACCTTGAACAAGTTCCTGAACCCTGTTAGTTCTCAGCTTTCCCCTTCTCTAAAATGAGTTTAATAATAGAGTCTTCCTTGTGGAGTTTTTAAATGACTAAACATATTCTTGACTGTCAAGAGCTAGGATCAAGATCCAGGTCATAGAAAGTGAGCAATAAATCCTAGGGATTGATATTATGATTAATGTCTAATTAATACTATCCATCGTTAGTATTATCTTACCCAATACATGAAAACTTTTCTAGGGCAGAGTCTTTACGTCACTTCCTTGTTGTCTACTTTGGATCTGAGAACAAATATGCTAGATCCTTCATGGAAGTTTGCTAAACAGATAGAGTTGTTGTCATTTTCAGGAGAGAAGAGGATATTTCTGATGAACAGTAGTGGTAAAGGGGCTTAATTATTCTTCTCTCTCAAATAATATAAGATAAAAAGTGAAAGAGAAAGAAGAAGAAAGAATTCTTCCAGTCTGCATTTTCTAGGCCAGGACGTCTCTTTAAAGCATCCCTGCTGGGTGTTTAACTTTTTCAAGCTGTATTAAAATAGATGACTCTATCTTCACTGTGAACTTTCCCAAAGAGATCCATGAACAGGGGCCTTGATCTCTCCTTGCATATTCAGCTGCCCACAGCAATCCCCCTCCCTGGCTCCTTTAATCTGCATGTGAAAGAGACCACAGTCTGAGCAAGGAGACAGGGGAAAGGCCTTCTCCCTGAGTCTCAGTCCTGCATGTGTTTATGTGTCTTTAGGGGCATCTGGCATTTGGGCACAAATCACACATAGCCCTTGTGTGAACTCACCTGGCCAGGCCTAGACAAGAACTTCTCAAGGTGAGGGCTCTGCACTCAGTCTTGGGCTTTACAGGATATGGAGGACAGTGTCTCGGGCTCCTGGCTTTGCTCAGCTAATCACTCAACTGTCTCAGAACTCAGCTTCCACATCTGTGACCTGGAGGAAGAAAGGGAAGGAGGAAGAGAAGAAGGAAGGGAGGAAGGAAGGGAGGAAGGAAGGAAGGAAGGAAGGAAGGAGGAAGGGAAGAAGGAGGTAGGAAGAAGGGGGTGAAGGAGAGGAGGGAAGGGGGAGGGAGAGAGAAATGAAGAAAGAAAGAAGGAAGAAAAGAAAGAAAGAAAAAAGGAAGAAGGAAGGAAGGAAGAAAAGAAAGAAAGAAGGAAAGAAAAGAAATAAGGGAGAAAGTAAAGGAAAATGAAGATGCCTACTAAAAAATCAAGCACATATCAAAAGTCTAACATCTAGGATCTACAAGGAACTCAAATGCACTGAAAATAAAAAACAAACAGTCCCGTTACAATGCAGACAAAAGATATGAAGAGACATTTCTCTAAAGAAGACACAGGAGCAGTCAACAGATTCATGAAAAAGAGCTCAGCCTCACTAGTCACCACAGAAATGCAAATTAAAACCACACTGGGCTACCACCTAACTCCAGTCAAGACAACCATCATCAATAACTCAAGAAACAACAGATGCTGGAGAGGATGTGGGTTGGGAGTGTAAACTAGTACAGCCTCTGTGGAAAATAGTGTGGTGATTCCTTAAAAGATCTAAAAATTGACCTTCCACACGACCCTGCAATCCCCCTACTGGGAATATACCCAAAGGAACTCAAATTACTCTATGAAAAAGATACTTGCACACACGTTTATTGTAGCATTGTTCACAATAGCAAAAACATGGAACCAACCATGCTGCCCATCAAAAGAGGACTAGATAAAAAAATGTGATACATATACATGAGAAATATTATGCAGCATAAAGAAAGACAAAATTATGAACTTCGCAACTTGGATGGACTTAGAGTCCATAATACTTAGTGATCTATCACAGAAACAAAGAACTGAGCACCACATGTTCTCACTCATAAGTGGACCTTGAACAACTATCATAAGAAAGGGATTGGCGCCGGGGGCGGTGAGCACACCTCATCAACAAGGGTAACTGCATAATGAGTATTTGCATACCTAACCCTGAATTATACCCCACATCTCTAAAAAAAAATTAAAATAAATAAATTAAACTAACCATTTTTCTTCAACAGGAAGAAACTGCGATTTGTAATAACAAATAATAAGCTGAAAATTCAATGTCTGGGCACTTTATTTCACAATACTTGACAGCTGAAAAATATTAACTCTCTGAAATATCCCCATGCCTGTTATTCTACTCATGAGTCAACTCTAAGAAACTTAGGGTTTATAACAGAGAGCAAGATCATTTCCATTGTGAAGAAAAAAAGGAAAAACCTTAAAAGCATGACTAGTAAGCCTGTTTGTGGTAGTAAAGATTATTCAGCCATCCTAAATTCCACATAATGTAACAAAAATGACTGTGAGTTGACACTCAATGGAGACATATATGCATAATTAGATTCATTAAATTCAGATATGCATTCCAATAACACCTGTCTAGGGGAAGCCTGCTTATTTTCCAAATCTTATTCTTTAAGCCAACTTCATTTAGGCACAAACTCTTTTAAAAATTGTATCAGTGATATAAATGTTAAAATTAGATATGCAAAACAAGTAATTTTGCACAAAGCTTTCCAGAAAGCCCTTCATACCTGGTCTACTTGTAACCATAAATACAAAATAGCATTTTACAATTTCATCAGCTGAATGAGTAGAAAAGATTCAAATGCATGTATAATTTTTTTTTATATAGTACACCTTGTAGCTCTGATTTCTCACATTGGATGTACTTAATTATCTAACACAAAATGTGGTTTCCTATGTAAATTGCAACTCCCCATATAACTCTAAGTCTAGCTATGTAAGCGTTTTTAAAAGTGAGTGCAAAATGTGTTGGAAGCTTTATATCAACTTGAAGAAATGGAAGAGAAACCTTGAGTCTAATTATGTCAACTATAGACCTAGTGATGTCATAGTGCTCTAAAAAGAAACTATGGCTTTTTAATAAAATATCAATATAGAGTTTTTATTTTTCCATGTTCTATGTATTTTTTATTTTACTTTATTTTATTACAAAGGTGTGAGGTACAAGTCAGGATTAGGTACATAAGTAATCTACATGCAGGTGAGGTTTGGGCCTCCAACTGGTCCTTACTTTCCCTGGTTTAGGACCATGTACCCTTTGTGTTGTTATGGGCCCTCCCCTTCCCTCACCTGGCATACTGGCAATTTTTAGATAAAATCTGTCCTTCAGTGTTTTCCTTATAAAGCGCTCTGTGTTTAAACTTAACTATACTTAATTAGCAACCTTGTTTTAATAGTGGTATTTTAGGTAAACATTTATATTTCAGCCTCCTCTTTTTTTATTAGAAGATTCTAATAAATCTTTCTATTTCTGATTTCCTATTGGGCAACAGTCAGCTAGAGTAGAGAGTGTACTTGTTCACCCTGCAGAGGCTCCAGGGTCACCAAAGTCACAGTGGTTTCCCATACTTCACACCTCACTTGCTTTTTACACAACTATGAGTGTTCACCACCCTAAAAAGCTTTTAAACTGATCATGTTAGTCTAAGATTTGGGCTCATTCAAGAGCAAAACCAGTACAGAATATGCCTGCATGCTGATTCCTGTTATAACTTACAGCACAGACTGTTTGAAGGGTATGGACATGTTATGAATTTTCTTTACCATGGACACTAATGAAGCCAGAAGCGAAAAACATGCTTCCCAATTGCATGTGGAGAAATGGCCTTGTTGCCTGATAGGCCTCAGTATGGGAGTATACTTCATCATGCAAGAAAGGTGGGAGCAGGGGTTGGGTCTTGTGCTCAAGAATGAAAAAGGATTCGAGTACCAACAGGGGAGTATTATTTAAAGGCAAAGAATGTTGGAATACCGGGCACTTGTGAAATATTATAAAGTCTCATTTGACTGACAATAGTCCAGAATGTCATTGTAAAATGTACTTACTGCAATTGTGATGCCTACCTGGCATCTATACAACACAGTTCCTGTATACCATTCATGTTTGCCATACTGTACAGCTGCGCAATACTTTTCCGATGTCTGGGCAATTTCATACTTCACACGCACTTACCAACATTTATTCTGTGTTTTTAGTATGCTCAGCATAGTGTCCTATTCCCTAAGAAGTCCAATACCAGTCAACAAATAGTCTCTGACAGGAAGGTCTCTACTCAATAACGACCTCTAGGTATTGGTTTATGCCATCAGAGTAACCTCAAATAGTGTTTCCATCAAAACTAGCAACTCCTGAAAATAAAAAGTACCCATGGCATAATGGTTAAAAACACAAGTTCTGGAGTTAGACTGCCTCAGTTTACATTACAACTTTAATTGCTTAATGACTTCAAGCTTTGTGTCCTCTTCAAACTTAGTTTCCTCTCCTGTAAAATGGGATGATGCAAAAACTTACTTCATAAAGCTGGTGGGAATATTAAATCTCATAATACTTACACAGCATTGTATCTGTGCCTGGAACACAACAAATATTCAGGAGCAGTAAGTAATCTCTTCATCACGCTGTAAGAGAAAGGACAATTCTCACGCATGCCAAATCTCTTTCTTCAGAGTCAAAGTAATAACAAGACTTACAGTATTGTCAGTAGAGGTCTGGACATATGTGTCTGGTCTGTTTACATAATCAAATATAACCAGGGTGAGCACAGAATGATAGAAATATTGGAAAACATGTATGTACATAGGTGAACCCAGAATGAGCTACAGAAAGATATCAGGGGTGGGCCAGGGCGGGCAGAGAAGAACTAATTGCAGGAAAAACAGCAACAGAGTCTTTACTGATCATAATTTCTCTTTGTGTTTGTAATCATGATAGACACAGGTTTCCTTCTGGACCATAGGAAAAAATAGAACCAGAATGCCAGGA
Organism: Carlito syrichta; assembly: GCF_000164805.1. NCBI lineage: Eukaryota > Metazoa > Chordata > Mammalia > Primates > Tarsiidae > Carlito > Carlito syrichta. Next base: position 375,476 of record NW_007255019.1, on the reverse strand, counting down.
AAGAATGATGACGATTTACAAGTCCTCAGATCTGAGGGTTTGCTGATCTTTGAAAGTCTCCTTCAGGAGAAGTTCTACTTCCAGAGACAATGTGATTAAAGGAATTTGCCACTTTTGTTGAGACAGAAAAAAACAAAGTTTGCCCAACACTTTGCCTCTTTATAAGATCTGGGCTTCATAAATTGAGTAGAAATGACTTCATGGCTATAACGCTTGACCTCTACAGATGGACCGGAATCGCCAGCAGAGGACATGTTGATGTTTTGCTTAGGAAGGCCAGCCTGGTGTTAAGCAGACAAAGAATTGAGGTTAATGGAGGCAAAAAAGAAAAAAATATATGAGCCTTCATAGCTTGTGATATTTTGGTGTTGTGACCAAAATGAATCAGAAGTGGTAAATTCTTCTGTTGTGACATCTGAGAATTTGGATCATTTTCTCCTAACTTAACATATTCTCTTCACTTCAGAGTCAAGTCTATCCTTTTGCCTGAAGGTCTTCAACAGTGTAAGTTGGGAGAGAGGGATTCCTAGCCAGAAGGAATCGCATGAACAAAGGCATGGCCAGATAGAACACCAAAAAGTAAGCAGAGAAAGTACAGTGGATTGTTCCAGGAGCAGTGCTCTGGAAGCTAAAGTTTTCATTTCTCACATATTCCAAAGTTGTATTTCCCTTTTGATGCAAATCTTTTTCTCTTCTAGATCATGAAAGATTAAGGCAACAGTGATAAAAGAGTCAAAGGAACCTTTCAAAAGTCTTGATGTTTTGACACTAAAAACGTGCCACCTTAAGTTTCGGCCCAGGTGACCCTGATTTCCTGCCAAGCTGAGTAAAATATCTTCTTTTAGATTTATTACGCTTCCAAGATGCTTTTTCAGAACTTCACGATTCATTTGATCTTCCTGCTCACCACCCATTAATTATTATCCCTTTTAACCATAGTCCTGAGCACAAAAGTATCTCTACAAAACAAGGATACATTGTTGTCCTGCAAATGAAACACAAAGTTTACATGTTGTCTTCTGCTCCCACTGATGTGTGAAATAAACAGTTCACACATGGAACAAACACCCAATCATGATAGCCTCTAAGAAAACAGATTCTATTTAAATTTTGTATCACATCAGAGGTTTCTATCGGACAGCAAACTGTTATGCCAATATTGACTGCATTAACTGGCTATAGACTATCAATTTATTTTAAATTAAACTGAAATGCTCTAGACCTAGTAATTTCAATAATTCTTCTTTTTGCTATTTCTGTTTCAACAACAAACTCACTTTTAGTATTAATTCATCAACTTTCCCTTCTAATTGCCATCCTTCCTAGCCTGCTATACACCTATTTAAATGGATACGTGTCTACTGAAACAATCATTTTGCTTTTTATTAATCTAGTGTTTGTAAAGAAATTGTCAAAAGCATATTAAGTCAATATTTATGATAACTTCCAAGATGAGATGAAATAAAATGCATTGAAAATAAAAACTTGGCGTTTGCTTTGTTGGTACTCTGGGAACATTTCTTTTTGTGATTGTTATTTGCATGTGTTGACTTGGTTGAGTTAAGGGTTGTCCAAATAGCCAGTAATGTTTGGGGTCATAATTACAAAAACACATAATCTCAATCACTATAATTCTGCATGTTGAAATCTCAAAAGATTGAAATCCCTAAAGTCTAAAACCATCAAAATTACAATCCTGAATGACCAAAAATCTGAAAACATAGTTCTGGAAACATCACTTTTAGAATTATTAAAAAGACATCTATTTACATTCTAAAATGGGATATTTGAGAAATGCATAAAACCATGAAAGACCTCTTCATGGGTTATTTTACACAAAATAAGCAATAATAGCATACATATTTTTGCAAGGATAAAAACTCAGATATACTAATGGCAGTCACAAGGACATAACAGTTATGAACTGATGAACACTATACATAAAGAAATAAATATGTACAAATAAAACATATCAAAAATTTTTAAAAGAAATAGGTCCAAATTGAAGTATATAAATGTATACCACTATGACTGGCAATTGTGTGCACCTGACTTTATAACTAAAATCATCTGAAATACGTTGACTAACAACCTAAGTCTTCAAAAGATCCATCAAAAGCTGAGATGGGTCATTACTGCAAATGCAGTTATTCAGAGAGTTGAGATCCTGAGAAATTTTATCTTTCACAAATGCAAAAAGGACATCTCTAGATGTATTGAGGAAGTTTTAACATTTTTAAAAAAGTGAACATACTAGTACAATGCTTACACACAGTCAATGTTGCAATAATGAGCTTTAATGGAGTTGAACTTCTGGTATCCAAGGCAGCAGAAGGAAAGTTGGTCTCAGCTCTCATAGAAAGGTCAATTTGCCTTTTATACTTGTTTTCTCCGGGCTTCAGGCAATTGGGTGGTGCTTGTCAGCACTGAGGGCAGAACGTTCCCTCCTAGTCCACTCAGATTCACACACTAATCTCCTTTGAAAACACCCCCACAGACACATATATATACCAAGCTTCCAGGCATTTTTTTTTTTTTTTTTTTTTTTTTTTTTGAGTTGGAGTCTCACGCTGTCACCCAGACTGGAGCGCAGTGGCCGCTCCCGGCCGCCGCAGCCTCGACCTGCTGGGCTCCGGCGATCCTCCGCCTCAGCCTC
>NW_007255019.1:354662-372800 GCF_000164805.1 Carlito syrichta | reverse complement strand
AAGTTTTAACATTTTTTAAAAAGTGAACATACTAGTACAATGCTTACACACAGTCAATGTTGCAATAATGAGCTTTAATGGAGTTGAACTTCTGGTATCCAAGGCAGCAGAAGGAAAGTTGGTCTCAGCTCTCATAGAAAGGTCAATTTGCCTTTTATACTTGTTTTCTCTGGGCTTCAGGCAATTGGGTGGTGCTTGTCAGCACTGAGGGCAGAACGTTCCCTCCTAGTCCACTCAGATTCACACACTAATCTCCTCTGAAAACACCCCCACAGACACATACAAAATAATACTATACCAAGCTTCCAGGCATTTTTTAATGCAGTAAGTTGACACCTAAAATTAAGTCTACAAGTTCACTCCTAGTCAACTTGGCACCCTTATGCATCTCTTTAAACCATAAGTAACTTTCAAATAAATAAAACTGAAAGGTAATAGTTCTGCCTAATATGATATAACCAATACTAATGTGATATAACTATCCTATGTACAACTGAAAATGCACTAACATTTTCCCCAGAATTTGACTTTCAGGATTTCAGTGTTTAGGATTTTACTCTTACAAGATTGTGATTTCAGACATTAAGAATTTAACCTTTAAAAATTTATCTATTTAGGATTTTTTATTTTTCAGAATTTCAGTATTTGGGATGATGGTGTTTGAGGTTATGTCTTTCTGGAATATAATTAACACTGAATAGTACCAATGTGAATGGACATTATCCAATCTGTTGAGGACCTGGATAGAACAAAAGGACAGAGACAGGGTAAATCCAGTCTTTTTCTTCTTAAACTGAGATATCAATTTTCTCCTGCCTCAGAGCTCCTTGTTCTTGGACCTTCAGACTCTGGAACTTAAACCAGTGACCCCAGCTATCTGTCCTTTGAACTTGAACTGAGAGTTACATCATCCCCTGCTTCTCAAGCTTTTATACTTGGACTAAATTATACCCCCTGATTTCCTGGTTGCTCAGCTTATAGACGGAATATCCTGGGACATCTCAACCTCCATAACTACATGAGTAAGTTCCCATAAAAATAAATCTCTCTCTCTCTCTCTCTCTCTCTCTCTCTCTCTCTCTCTATATATATATATATATATATGTGTGTGTGTGTGTGTGTGTGTGTGTATACACACATATAAGAAATATACACAAATATATGTGCATATATACATATATATTTTTCATCCATTATATGAATATAATATATATCAATATATATTCATATAATATAAACCTTCATCCCTCCAGCCATCCAACCAACCATCCATCCATCATCCATTCATCCATCCTTCCATCCATCCATCCACCCTATGGAAGACACTTTGAGATAGTCATCCTAAAGCCATCCTTTTGCATCTTCTTCTTTATCTTCCTTTACCATAGACTAGAGAGCATAAAGACTTTGCAGATTCTCTTGCAATTAAGTATCATGTGACTCAGTTCAAGCCCATGTCTCATAAATGTAGGTTTTAAGAAAGGCAACTCTATCCAAATTAAAAGTAAAGATTTCCAAGATCAAGTCTGTGGACACTATGCTTTTTTTTGAAACAGAGATATAAATTGTTGTGATGGATCAGCCATTTTGTGCAGATCCAACAGGAGTCACCTGTTGACATTGGTGGCAGAAGAAAGAAGGAGCCTGGGCTCTTGAAGACAGCATGAGTCAACACACCATGTGCTGGAAACATCTAGACTTCTTGTTTGGGAAAAACTTAACTGTTTTATAAATTTATTGTATGTAATAAGGATTTATGCTAACTAGAACTGAAAACAAAATATAATGATGTCTCCTCATTGAATGCTTTTGAATTAATTCTCACAATAAAAGCACTTACTAAAATCAACCCTTTTCGAATTATCCCTCTCCATGTCACCTAGATAACTTCACTTGCCATCTCCAAAAACAGACACTGTGGTGTATGGTGGAGAGAGAGGAGTTTTAGAGTTTGAGCATCATGGTTGAATCTTGATTCAACTACTCCTACTTGATGCAACAGAGTAATACATTGTACTATGACTTTACATTGTATCCCCTTGTAAAGTCATAGTACAATGTATTACTCACGTTTGTGGTGGTGCTGGTATAAACAAGCCTGCTGCATTACCCTTCATATAAAAGTATATGGCATACCACCCACCCTATGTAATAACTTGGCCTTCACATTCATTCACTTACTGACTCACCTGGGCAACTTCCGGCCCTACTAAGTAGCCTAAACAAGCACACTTTTTTTTTTAATCATCTATATCATATGTTTACTGTTTCTCATTATGTGTAGAGACACAAACATATTCCATGGTGTTCCAATTGCCTGTAGTATTCCATATGGTAACATTTTATACAGGCTTGAAGCCAGGGAACAATAGGCTATATTATGTAGTCTAGGAGAGTAGCAAGTTATAACATGTATTTCTGTAAGTATACCCTATGACGTTCACACAACGATGAAATTGCCTAAGAGTACATTTCTTCGAATGTGTCCTCTTAGTTAAGTGATGCATGACTGTACATTTAAGTCCTAGTTTGTTAATTTTTGCAAAGAAGTCACTTGAGATTTTGTTTGGGATTGTATTTAATCTGTAGATCAATTTAGAAAGTACTGTCTCTTCCTATATTAAATATTTTGATCTGTGATCATGGGATATCTTTGTCTTGATTTATATTAATAGCTTATTTAATTTCCTTTTTCCTTACTTGAATATTTACTGAGAAGACTTTTAGTTTAAAAAATAACAATTGCCATGATAAACTACAGAAAAAGATTGATATCATATGTGCCATATCATGACTTCTAAACACACACATAATTAAAATCTGTAAAGTCAGAAAAAATATATACATATACATATATCTGTTTTTAGAAATAGGCATTTATTTCAATTACAGGGATTTGTGATAAAATAAATTGGATTTTTAATGGACAGTAAAGAAAAAATAAAATCCCATTAGAAAGTGGGCAAATGATATGAATAGATACTTCTCAAAAGAAGACATTCAAGCAGCCAACAAATACATGAAAAATGCTTAGACTCACTAATCATTAGAGATATGCAAATTGACACTACAATAAGATACCACCTCACACCAGTAAGCATGGTTGTCATTAAAAAGTAAAAAAACTGCCGGGCTCGGTCTCAGCCTGTAATCCTGAGTCTTTGGGAGGCAGAAGTGAGTGGATTGCCTGAGCCCACGGGTTCGAGACCCGCCTGGGCAACTTCGTGAGACCTCATCTCCACAATAAATCAAAAATTAGCCGGGTGTGGTAGCGTGGGCCTGTAGTTCCAGTTACTTAGATGGCTGGGGTGGAAGGATCGCCGGAGCCCAGCAGGCGAGGCTGCGGTGGCTGGGAGCGGCCACTCTGGGCGACAGAGTGAGACTCCAACTCAAAAAAAAAAAGTAAAAAAACAACCGATACTGGTGTGACTGCAGAGAAAAGAGAACACCTCTACACTATAGGAGGGAATGTAAGCTAGTCGAACCTTTGTGGAAAGCAGTATGGCATATTTTTTTCAAGGAACTAAGAATTGAGCTTCCCACAATTCAGTAGTCCTGCTTTGAGAATATGCCCAGAGGAACACAAATTGCTCTACCAAAAAAGACACCTGCACACATAAGTTCATGGTAGCACTATTCACAATAGTAAAAATGTGGAATCAACCCAGGTGTCCATTGAAAGTGGACTGGATAAAGATACACATACATAGAATATTATGCAGGCATAAAGAAGAAAAAAATCATGTTCTTTGTAGCAACATGGATGCAGCTGGAGACCATCATACTATGTGAACTATCATAGGAACAAAAAAATTCAATTCTGCATATTCTCACTCATAAGCAGGTCCTGATCACTGGTCTCATGAGCACAAAGATGGGGACAAGAATGCTGGACATTGCTCAAGGAGGGAGGGAGGAGGAATAAGAGGTACACTAACACACTGGGTGCCAGGTCCACTATCAAGAGAGAGGGCCCACTGGAAGCACAAAACTCACCTCCGTGTAATTTACTTATGTACTAAAGCCTCACATGTACCCCACAACTCTAAAATTAAAGAATAATAATAATAAAGAACACTGTATTTTTAATATCACCAAATAAAAACTGTGTTGGAAAAGGTAGATATGACTTGGTGTACTGAGTCTTTTTGTATCAGCAAATGTAAATATTGTTCACACAAGTGGCTGTTCCTGTGCTCATGGTGGGGATGTGGGGATAGATGTTGCCCACGTAAGCAATGGACTGATTTTGTTACTGGCTGACACAGGTGCCCTGGGCTAGAACACCATCTCTGTCTCAGAGGTCTTCCTTTCTTTATTTATCTTTCCAAAGAAGACAGTAGCACTAGTGACTGTTGCTTATGAAAAAACAGAACTAGACGTAGCAGTTAATCTACATGAAAATATCAACATTCAGTTAAGACCACAGCAGAACAGCAACAAATTGTGCATTTTAAATAAAGGATCTCTTTGAGTTATTAATAAAAATGTTGGGGGGGGACTGAATGAGTAAGATGATAAAATAATAAGTACTAGAATCAACTTTAATTGAATGCTCATAACAAGCCAACCACCATTCTCAAGCCCTTATCTACATTATTTTAATATCTTATTAATCCCATTAGGGTTTAATTATTTTTCCCATTTAATCATCTCAATATCATCTCCCTTTTACAAGCTTTATTGAGATGTAATCCACATACAATAAAATTCACCCTTTTAAAGTGTGTGATTCAATTCACAGAGCTGTGCATCCATCCCTGTTGAGCAAGTGACATCTGTGCCTAGATTATCAGGAGCAGAGCTCCAAGTGTTTCTGCCCACAGCATTTTGATATCGGACTCACCAAGGAAAACACAAGGTAATAGAATTACAAGAAAAAAAAGATAGCGATATTAGGTTCACATTTCTTCATGGCACAGTTACTTGGAGCTGGGGTCTGCCCTCTTCTTGAAGGAGCATGATGTCATCAGTTCAGCATAATTTTCAGTATTCACTCTTTATGCATAATAATCCAATTTTTTCTTTCCATTGCCTTCCCTGGATCCAACTGACATTTGAGTTTACTCCAAGTATGAGCTATTTCATGGCACCATTTATTTTTTTCCCTTTATCAGTTGGGTTTCAAAACCTCAGCTGTCTTACATAGACTTTTCTTCACACCCTGCATAGAGATGCCCCAGGAGCCCAGACAAGACTAAGCCAAGGCCAAGGATTGACTGATTCTATAGATAAAAACACAGCAAGCTGCTTTTAGATGCACATAGTTTACTATGTATGTAGATTGTGAAAGAAATAATAGCTAAAAACACTAGCACACCAAGGTCTTTGTCCCACACACCAAAAAAGACAACATTTACAGAGGTCAAGTAACTGCAACCCTGTTGTGCAGAGTCAGTCCCAAACTTTATAACCTGCTGCTCTATTTCGTGGAAGGTAAGGCAATTGACTCATGTCTTATCAGAACCCAGGAGCTAATGCTTGGTAACAGCACTTGAAGAGACAGAGAGGTGAGCAGGAGATGGTATCTGAATGGCTACCACACATCTCTCCTCCTCTCATGGTTCCTCCTTCCAAGACTAGATCAGGTGTGGGTCAAGCTTTTGTCTATAGGGTCTTTGTGGATACTCAACAGGTCAGAGTTCCTCTACCTGTTTGAAAATGTGGTTCAAATATTTGTGAATGTCAAATTAAACTGTGTTGGAGAAATATCAAGTTTATCTTTCATTTTTTTACTCTAACAGAAAATTCAGGAAAAAAAAGATAAGCAGTTGCTTATCACTTCTGTAAACTAACATTTTTCCATAAAATTATCTCATGGTTGAAATAATATTAGTATTTGGGTAGTAATCTACAGCATTTCTTATGATGCTCAATCACTTTTAGCTTTAATTTTCTGAAAATACATGATGTTAATGATGCAAGGATTTTGTTTCTTAAGACTTGAATTTAAATTATGCAAGGTTTTTCAAGGATCAAACATGATTATTTTCTTTTAGTATATTAATTTATAAAAGTAGAGAACAAAAAACATTGATTTGTTATTTAGAGCCATTAGTGAGAGCTGCCAATTACTGAGCCCTGCTTATTACCTAGACCAATCTTTAAAATCCAATCTTAACCTCTTCTGCACTATAATTTGTAGTTTTGGTTGCAGTTCAGCATAGGTCCTGTCACCCACCACTAGTCCCCACTGCCTAGAGGTGCTTGGAATTTAAATTACAGTATTTGCAGAAAAAAGCAAACCAAGTTGTATTTTGATAATGAATAGAAATTGAAAAAAAAAAGAAAGAAAGTAAGAAAGAAATTTTATTTATGTCTCTTGGGAGTCACGCCAGGACTTGGAGCAATGATGGTCACTCACAAGAATATATTTCTACTATAGTTTTTATCATATTTGAAGACTTTTTTTTTTTTCATTTCTCACAAGGCAATATTGCCCTTGAGTGTAAAATACCTTTGCATTTTGCAACATTTTATTTAAGTCAGAGTTTCTCAATCTGGGCACTAGATAATTCTTTGGCCTGTGTGCTTTCCTGTGAAGGGCTATATGTTTATCAGCATCTCTGGTTTCTACCCACTACTGGCCACCAGCAAGTAGCTTTCTCAGTCCCCAAGTATTCATAACCAAAGTGTCTTCATATTCCAAAATTTCACAAGAAGATAATCTTACCTCCTGTTAAGGACCACCAATTTAGCTGATTCGTGATATACAATGCTCCTTTTTCTTCCCTTAAATAACAGCAAATACAGATTTAAGGTGCAGAGATTGGCAATCTAATGATCATTGCAAAGTTTAGGGACGCAAATGAGCAATATCACTTTTTTGTTGTTGTTTTTCAGCAAACAAGCCCCTTTGGCTTAGCAATTGGATTATTGAAAAAAGTTGTCAGGGTTTTTATGCAAATACATAGTCTTTATCACCAAATTGCAAAAACAAATGGAAATAAGCGGTATCAATATTATTTACTGATAATGGGTAGTTAGGAGGTGAGGTGAAAAGCTGGCAAATGGATTATGCATACTTTAAATTTGAAAACAGAGATTAGGAGGCCATGTTTTTAGGACATCTCAAATGTAAGAATTCGAATTGAATACCCTATTAGTAACATAGAACAAGAAACACGTCACAAGCCTGGGTTTTTTATTTTATTTTTTCTCTCACCTAAGGAAATATTCTGCTGTGGGTAGCCCCAAACTAGTGCAAAGTAACTATACCACCATCATTTTTAGAAAGCTCATTCTACCTTCCAGCTTTGCCATTTTTTTTCACCTAGTATCATTCTGAAATTGTCTCTTTACTGCAAGTGGTTTCTGTAGCACCAGTTGTTGCATCAACATTCCCAAGAGTGTGAAAATTGTGAAAGAATAAGTGCAGCTGAGTTAGCATCCATTTAAAGAGCTTTCCTGGGACCTCTGCTCTATCACTTCCTCTTAAATCTAGTTATCTAAAGTCGCCTAGTTAATTCTTTTGGTAAGAAAGATTCTTAAAAGAAATCATTATTTTTTTTAGCCTGGGCTCATAACTGCTCCCACATGTCATACAGGATGACATAAAGAATGAATGGGTATTGTCTGAGCAATATAGACTTATTTGCCATAGGAAGACTAAATGTAAAATTAAGTATGGGGAGGGGAGTCAGGGTTCATTTTAATGTTGCCTGAGTCTGTTACTTATGCACTCATTACTGCTTTTGACATTTTCTTAGTGTGTGTTTCTTTATATGCTTATTTCTTAACTTCATTTTATTTGTTTACAAAGATAACTTTTGGTTGCACTGTAATAGAAAGTTGACTTTACTTGCTATGAATGCAATGTATGTGGGTACCGTACTGTGTCACTAATCTGGTGACACTGCAGATTCATGACATTGTAATCCCTCTCTCTGCATTGATCAAGGTTGGAGTTGCTTAGAGGAAAATTTGAGGGAGATACGGGAAGAGAAATTGGCACCGTAGTCATTATGCTCTGAAGGTCATAATGTGATGAGGAGCAGACTCACAAGTGGTGCCAGCTTGCTTCCAGAACATTCTCTTTTTCCTTGCTCTGTCTCTAGCTCTGGCCCTGATGAACTATGATGACCCAGACTTAGCCCCAGTCCAGAGGCACCGCTTTCTGTAGATGTTTCTATACTTTGACAGCTTCTCTCATAATTGGGAAAGCAGGGCTGTTTAACTTTGGCACTCATGGCTTTGTAAACCAGATTGTCCTTTGTTGTGGTGATCAGTCTTGGACACTGTAGGATGTTGAACAGCAATTTTGCCTTCTGTCTACTGAATGCCAGAAGCACTTCTCCAGTTTTGACAACCAAAAGTGTCTAATCTTCGTATGTTCCCTGGAGGGCAAGATTAGCAAAACCACCCCTGGTTGAGAACCACCAGAATCAGGTTATTCCTCTAATACATTCTCTATTCTATAATACTCATTCTGCTTCTCTGACTAAATTCTGGTTGATATAGGAGACAACCATAAAAATGCAATGCAATGACTCAATAATATACATTTTTAATGGATACTTTTATACAAGAAAAATTTCCAAGACTGAGGCTTGGTCTCCATTTGTTAAACAGGAAAATTACACAATATGTAAACCTTACCAGCACCAAATAACCCTTCCTTGATGTAACTAAGACTAAAGGAAAATTGAAATAGAAATAAAATGGCAATGTTATCTTCTGCCACATAAAATCAGCTTGTGTGGTGATGGAGCCAGGTCACTCTACTTGGGAAATGCTGATTTGCTCTAATTAAAAGACAAGAAAGATCAGTTAAAGGATGTGATCTATCCAAGATTTGGGTGGAGGGAGAACACATCACTAATTTCTATGTTCTCTAAATTTCTGAAATCTCTATATTCATAAGCATTCCAATATATATCTCGTCATCTTTTAAGAATATTGAGACATGCAGGCATCCATGATTCTTGAACCCGAGAACTCAAGCCATGTGTCTGTATGCAGCCAGAGATCCTGCTTTTCGAAACCAAATACAATCCCAGTATTCCACAAGCTAAAACTTTGACGTCAATTTATGAAACAGTTATGGAGCCTAAGCTCATGCAGTGTAACACCTAAAGGCTGATTTACTTAAAAAGTCAAAAAAAACAACAATTACAAAACTCTTTTCCTCATTAAAGAAAAAGCATGTAGCTTACTTAAAATACAAAAAAAAATCACACTTTTTTTTCTTTTAAAGCACTGATTAATTTTTTCCACTAAAAAGACCCTGACCCTCAATTTGACTCAGTCCTTCCACTAAGATACAGTATCATTTCTCTTCCTTAGGCGTATAATTGGAACTGACAAAGAATAGTAGTTATTTGAGTTAAAGGCCAGTCCACTGCTTTATTGCTGTTCATAGAAAAGTCAATACATTTTCTAGTCCAACTTGATTTTCTTTCCATTGTGTTGCTAAACTGATTTTCAGGACTCTATTTGGAGTTACAAGGGAGCTCAGGAAACATTAAATGGAGACATGCTGAGATCACTTAGACCGAAAAGCCACTGGCAGCCTTGGACTTTGTGGACCTTATCTGTATGCAAAGCTAATTAGTTTACTGAGAAATAATGTTCACACATCTGCAAGGGAACATGACCTCAAGTCTAACTCAGAAAGTTGCACACAGACATATTTACTTTTCTCCTCTTGTTTGTTTTCTTCCTAAATTTGTCGTTCAAAGCCATGGTTTCAATTCCTTACAGAGCTGGTACGTTAGAGGTAGATGAAAAGACTTCCATCCATCTTAGTCTGACAATGCCCTTCTTACTATGCCCAGAGGATTTGCTCATTGTGCCTTACAATCAACTAAGTAAATTCATTCTTCAAAGTCTTTAGGCTCAGACATGAATCTTTGTCTTGAGTAGCAAGAGCCAGTACCCATATCCTTGATTGTGGAGGACTGATAAAAACACTTAGAATCAACAAAACCAACTGCTGGCCACACTAGGCCAAAGACACAACATACAGGCCATTTCTCTGGGACAACTCAGTGCAGGTCAAATCCCACACAAAATCCTGCATCTGAAAGTTATAACTGATCTCTGCCAGCAATATTTTCTCTAATGGTCTGTGCCTATTCCGCTTTGCTTATCTAGTGTTGACCTGTGCAATGTTAACAAAAACAGTCTGAATTTGAAACTTGAGAGTATTCACATTCAATTCCATATATGAGGTCCCACAATTAGGTTCAAGAAACATTCTAGAAAAAGTGTTACATATCTCACTGTTGAATAACACTACAGTCACCTTTGAAGTACTCCCCTTGGAAAGCTATGCACCAATACTGCATCAAGTTCACCTATCAAAGAATCTTGGAACTCTTTTTCTGGAATAGCCATCAGAACTGTGATTGTTATTTGTTGAGGTCTGACCATTAAATTCGCAAACTTGCCACTGTGTGCTTACATTGGCAGCACTGTACAAATAACTGTATTGAAACACCCTCCCTAATCACCTGATCTGGCCCCCAATGACTTTTTTCTTTATCTGAAGATAAAGGGAAGATTGAAAGGAAGACATTTGATGATATTTAGGACATCAAGGGTAATATAATGACGGCTCTAATGACCATTCCAAAAAAAGTTTCAAAATTGCTTTGATGGGTGGACTAGGCCCTGGCATCAGACATGAAAAGCACAGTGAGAATACTTCAAAGGTGAGAGTAATGATATTCAGTAATGAGGTATGTAGCACATTTTCGAGGATGAGTTCATGAACTTAATTGTCAGAACCTGTATGTGGTATCTCTCGGAAGAAACTTATGACTAGCTGTTCTGGGGATACACGTCTGCCTAGCAACAAACAGGGGAATAAAAGAGACAGCTTCTGAGTCTATAGAAGTGTGAAGTCATTTTGACTCCCTTTTTCTTTTTGTCTGGCCAACTTATTTTTACCCAATGGACCTAGCAATTATGTGAGTTCATAATTCTCAATTCTACATGCATCTCACAGGTGCATAGTTTTATACTCAGCCATTTTATTTGACCTCAATCATATATTCAGTGACATATTGGACAACCCCCTCTTTCAAAAAATGATTCAAGGATTCCCAGACTGGTTTGGATAACTGTTCTTCATGGCAAGGAACAGGTACTGTGAAGTCAGACTAGTTTTGTGTCCTACCCCTGATGTTTACAAGCGGCATGACCAGGGACAAGTCTTTGTATTTTTCTGAACGTCAGTTCAGGATTAATTATACAAGTAAGCTGCATGCAGGTAAAGTTTGGGCCTCCATTTGGTCCTTACTTCCCCTGGTTTAGGCCAGCTACATTTTGTGTTGTTACATGTCTCCACTCCCCCAGACAGTGCCCAGTGACTGCCGATCCCTCCTTTGTGCTTCAGGTCCCACTTAGGAGAAAGAACATGTGATACTCAGTGATAGCTTCCTTAGTATGATGGTCCCCATCTCCATCCAATTTGCTGGGAAGATCATGATTTTGTTTTTCTTTGTGACTGCATAATACTCTATCTTGTATATGCACCAAATTTTCTTTATTCAGTTCACTTTTGTTGGTCAGTAGGGTTGGTTCCATGTTTTTGCTATTATGAATAGTGTAGCAATAAACACATGTGTGCAAGTGTAGATAGATTTATGTGCCTCTGGGTGTATTTCCAGGAGAGGAATTGCTGGATCATATGGAAGGTAAATCTTTAGTACTTTTAGGAATCACCACACTGCTTTCTACAGAAGTTGAACTAGCCTGCATTCCCACCAACAGTCAAATTACCAACATCATTGTTCTCAGGCCTGGAAATGACAATACAGAAATTCACATGGAAACAAAAAAGAACAGGTATAACCAAAGCAATCCTCAGCAAAATGAACAAAGTGGGGGTACACAGTTCCAGATTTTAAACTTTACTACAAGGCTACAGTAACTAAAACAGCCTGGTATTAGCTCAAAAGTAAACACATAGCTCCATGGAACAGGACAGAGATCGTGAAAGCAAAAATCTCAATCTCTCAAACAACTCGTCTTGTTTTTGTTTTTGTTTGAATAGAAGTATGAATGTTTCTTTCCTCATAGAGTGGTTGTAAGGAATAAATTACAGCGTGCAGGAAAAGTATTTCACACAAGACTTTGCATAAAGGAATCACTCATTGTCTTTGTTGCTGGTGCTCTGACGATACTATTATCTTTTCCAGCAGTTATATATATATGGTGATACATCAGGTCCTGCCATCCACCTCCTCCATTCTAACCTGGCCTCTTAAGGCCACCAAAGTGATGCTTTAACCACAAATCAGATGGTGCCACCTCTCAGTTTAAGAAAAATTGTTTATTTATTAACAATCTATCACAGAAACAAAGAACTGAATACCACATGTTCTCACTCATAAGTGGGTCCTGAACATTGATCACAATACTACAAGAGAGGGATTGGCAGTAGCGGGAGACCGCTGGGGGGGGCTGGGGGGGCACATAACACCACTTCCTCAACAACTTGGCATCCCCAGGCATTCATTTCTGTCTCTAGCTTCATGCTTCTGTGCTCTGTTTCATTTTCCAGCTTCAACCACAAGGGCCTTCTTCAGTTCCTGATATTTTCCAGAGTGTCTCTTGTCACGGACTCTTTACATGTGCTCTCCTTTTCCCCTAGAACTGTTGTCTCTCTCATCTGCGCCATCTTATTTTCTACATATTGGTTCATCCTTACTGAGATCAACAGTCATTTTCTTATGAAAAATGTCTTCTTAACAAGGATACATTCTTTCATCAGGAGAGCTTGATCTTTCATAACTTACATTTATTAGTGTCAATATTTAATGCCAGTGTCTTCCAGGGCAGCGTATGTCCCAGAAGGGCAAGCTTTTCTATCTGTATACCAAGCCCACCAATGATCAATAAATATTGTAACGAATAATTACTAAGTAATAAATGAATGGAGACTTACAGCACAGACATATTTAAATGCCTTACCTGAACTTACCGTAAATGCAATTCTGTAATAAATCCTGTGTAAAGCCTTGAAATTCAAGGGTCACCTTGACTTTGGAACACCAGGTTTACTCATAAAAAAGTCTGTTTGAAATGCTGATATTTTGGGAAACACAGAAAGTGAACCTAGTTACAGCTTTGGTTATTTGGCTGAAAATAACTTTCCATTTCTTGGGCTACTGAGGAGTGCTTAAAAACCAGGAGTTATTTTTGTTGTGTCTAGAAGATGAACTATCTTATTTAACCTAAGAGTCTCTGTGAAAATGAAGGTAGGTGCTTAGGTGCTTAGGACTCCAAATGAAATACTGAAATCCAAGAGATGTGAAAAGAGACTTCACAACTCATGTTAGAATTTTTTTGTCCAATGAAATTGATTTCTTCCTCATTTATAAAGTTTTTATAGCATGAGTTTCAAGAGGCATGTAATAAACTCTGTTACCTTCCTATTCTATACCCATTCCTCTTCTCCTTAATAAGGTGAATAACTCATGGTTTATTTAAATGCAGGAATGTTTTCTCTCTTTTTTTAAACTTTGTTTTCAGTGATGAATGATCATTTGACCTAGTTTTGACTAATTATTACTTAGGATACATCTCCAATGGAAAGGGCCATTCTTGAAAGCTTTTGCCACGCTGATACATGAGAGACATGACTGGTATTATCCTTCTATATAGTATTCTTGGAATTAGATTGTGATGGCTGGAGAGGCAGCAAGCATCTTAAAAACCATGAGAAAAAAAAACAAAGAATGTCATACCCACCTCCTTGACATCATTGAGCTCTTAAATTAATGTCAGCCTCCTCTGTGATTTTGCATGAGAGAATACTAATCTCCCTTTATTGAACCCTGTGGTAGCTTTCTCATTTCTTGCAACAAACACAATCCTTATCAACAGAAGATCAGAAAATTCATCAAAGTTTGTTATAACTGATGGCTAGTGATGCACATTTCTGTTTCTTCTTCTAGACTGAAGTTTTTAGAGGATGAAAGTTGTGCTTTTTTTTTTTTTAACCTCATATCCTGATGCATGTTATTTTTTTTTTTGGAGCTTAACCCCAAAGTGATGATATTAAGAAACAGGGCTATTAGAGGTGATTAAATTGTGAAGTCTTTGCCCTCATGAATTGGATGAATATCCTTATAGAAGAGAGCTGAGGGAGCATGTAGGTTTTTGTCTCTTTCACCATGTGAGGACACAAATAGAAGGTGCAATTTTTGAAGCAGAGACCAAGCTCTCACCAGACACTAAATCTGCTTATGCCTTGGCTGACCTTCCCAGCCTCCAGAACTGTGAGCAATTGATTTATGCTGTTTATAAATTACTCAGTCTAAGGTTTATTGTTATATCAGCCCAAATGTACTAAGGTACCCAATTATTGTCATTTGCATCATTTTTACATCTGGTTCTATGAATTTATTGGCATCCTGGAAAGGGGTCATTTTTTCCTGCTTCTTTCATGCTTGGAAATTTTAAACTGGATGACAGAAAGTTTGAATTTTATATGTTGGATGATGGATATTTTTAGATTCTCATAAATATTCTTTAGTGGGTTCTGAGTCTCCATTTTGTTATTGGGAATAAGTTTGATTTCTTCAAGCTTTTCTTTTAAAATTTGTTAATGTAAGTTTAAATCATATCTTAGTCTGACAAAAATTCATTCCACTACAGGGTAAGCGTTCCTCATCTGAAAATCTGAAATCTAAAATCTGAAACTTTTTTAATGACAGCAGGAAGTCATATATTACCCTGAAAACACTTTTTTATTGTGTTAATGGAATAACTTTTTACTGTTAAGTATTTATGCATGAATATGTGTGAGAAACTGTTTGATGATAATTAGCATATAAATGCAGAGTTGGCCTTATCAACAAAGGTACCTGCATAATGAACATTTCTACACCTAACCCTGAATTGTACCCAACAATTTTAAAATAAAGAAAAAAATACAAAATAAAAAAATTACTGAAAAAAGTATTCAGAGTTAGACTTGGTGGTTTTGTCAAATCACAGATTGTCCAGATGGGTGGCTGAAATAGTGACACCTTTATTTTCTGATGGTTCAATGTATGATGTTTAACAATAAAGTCCGCAAACTCATCCTAGAAAAAAGCGCTGCATACCTCATTACTGAATATCAGTATTGTCACCTTTGAAGTACTTGCCTTAGGAAGCTATGCACCGACGCCCCCACCTAGTCTACCCGTCAAAGCATTCTGGAACTCTTTTTCTGGATGTCCTGATTGTCATCAAAAGTCTTCCTTTCAATATTTCTCTATCTTTGGGTAAAATAAAAGTCATTGGGGGTCAGATCAGGTGAGTAAGAAGGGTGTTCCAACACAGCTATTTGTACAGTACTGCCTACTAATCGTAATGGTTGGACATCAACAAATAACGATGACAGTTCTGATGGCCATTCCAGAAAAAGAATTCCAAAATTGCTTTGACGGGTGGACTAGGCACTGGCACCTGTGCATAGCTTCCCAAGGGGAATACTTCTAAGGTGACCATAGTGATATTTAGCAGTGAGGTCTGTAATAGTTTTTCTAGGATGGTTCATGAACCTAATTATTGGACCTTTTACACAAATTTAGTTTGGTGTATAAAATTATTTAAAATTTTGTATAAACTTAACTTCAGGCTATGTGTATAGATATATATAAAGTAAATAAATTTTGTGTTTAGATTTGGGTCTCATTCCCAGGGTATCTCATTATGCATGTGCAAGCATCTGGAAGAAAACTCAAAATCCAAAACTGTTTGATTTCAAGCATTTCTGATAAGAAATACTCTGTGGAAAGGGAATACTTTTTCTGGGGACTCTATTTGATCTCTCAGTTATTAAGAAGTATTTATATTTTGTCTAGCTGAAGAGAAAACTAATTCTAAGCCTGTATAACTGCATGACTTCTAAGCATGATTCGGCATACTTCCTTCTAGCTTTCTCTTTCTGGCCTGGGATGGTTTGCAGATTGAAACTCAGACAAAGACTCTAAAGTACGCCTCTTCAAATATCCAGAAAACTCTTCTGTATGACTTCCTCCATTCCCTTCTTTTTTTTCACTGCTGTCAACCTTCTTGGTCTATCTAAACCATGTCTCCTCAACTCAGAGAGATCATTAGCCATTTTGCTTTGTGCTGCAGCCTGGATAATCAACTTGGAGCAATTATAGGACTTACTTATTTCCTTCTCTCAAGGGACACTGCCCTGCACTTCATGTAATCCAGTGACTGAACATCAGTTTTTCATTTATTTTATTTATTCTGTTCTTCTTGTTATTTTTAGTCAGAAGGTTAAATTCAGTCCCCACTACTCCTTTGTAAACAGAACAAGAAATGTACCTTTTGAAATTATTTCAGAGAAGTATTTGTAGTGATTAGTATTCGGGTATTTGTAAGAGTACTGATAATTACTCCAATAATTCAATTCAACAAATATTTATAAACACAAATTGTATGCCAGTCCCTATGCCTGATTCTGGTCTTAATAAAATAATAAAGTCTTGTCTTTGTTCTCAAGGCATGCATAGTCTTCCCTGAGAAAAACTAAATGTCTCAAATGTCAAATGTTAAGTGTCAAAACAGAGGCATATGAAGAACACAGCAGGAGAAGATCAGTCTGCAAAGATACAGTATTTTAACTGCAGCTACAAAACATTTTTATTCAGTAGATGTATATCAGAAGGAAACTGGCTTATTCTCTTTCTTCTTTAGTCCAACAGTTATGGAAATTCAAAATATTTTGAAAGGAATTATACAGAGGGTGGCAAAAATGTATTCACATTCTAAGAAAGGAAAAAACTGCATTAATATTTTAATACTCAATATATACCAATAACAAAAGGTGAATACAAGTCACATTTGACTTCTGCAATTATAAGAGGTGCTCAAAGTGGTTACCCTCAGCGTCCAGATACTTCTGATCACAGCAAACTACTGCAGGTCTTGTTGCTGTGTGAGGCCTCCCAGATCTTCCCTTGTGCACATCACACACACACCACCTGTCTCAAACTTATCACGGGTGTGTGCAGTTGCCAGGCATGTTGGAGGTTCTGTTGCATACTCATGTCTTTGTACTTCCACAACGTTCTTGGATTTCAAATACCACTTCAAAATCTTCTTGTGCTCCTTGAATGACAATCGTGCTTCCACTATTTTCTTTGATTGTCCTGCCTGTCTCTTGGTGATGGTAACGTTTATTTGATTAACACCATCTTTTGAACAAACTTCATACTACACATTGCTGCATAATTTAATTCAACTTCAAAAAGTCATACATAGATAACATCTCTTAAAATGTGTATACATTTGTTTGGCACCCTCAGTATACGGACACCAAAATGGTAAAGCTTTTTTGGTGATAAGTATTCACCAGTACTTGGGAGCTTTCAAAAGCTGGATTTTTTTTTTTTTCTTATTTGAAGAAAAAGGAAAAAAAATATTGTTTTGTTTTATCAGTCCCATTCTCCACACTGTTGCAGACTGAAACAAGAAGTAATTTAGGGAAATCCATTCTCATTACAAGACAAAGAAGATACTTCTTTAAAAAAATAGTCAACAAATATTTGTTGAGCACTCAATGTTCTTGGTGTAATCATCATTTGAAAATAAAACACAGAGAAAATTATAGTTTTGTCATTTCCTTCACATACGGGAAACACATACCAACTTAAAACACTATTCTCAAAGTAACACCTACTACTGCATCTCTACAGTATGTAGGTCATATGCCTAGAAACCTTGAGAATTTGACAAATGAGTTTCATTATGCATACATATGGAAGGCTGACATATAGTAGTTGAGATAGATGGGTCTATTATCAGTAAAGATAAGTGTCTGGCTATCAATTGAAATGGAAAACTATAAATATTAAAGTTTCTTAAAGTTGAGTACTACTGACCCCATAGAATACAACAGAAATTTAAGATAAGCATTTAGCTCACAAAGTATAAAAATCAGGCCAGGCACAGTGGCTCATGTCTATAATACCAGAACTTTGGGAGGCTAAGGTGGGAGAATTGCTTGAGCCCAAGAGTTCATGACTAGCCCAAGCGATGTAGCAAGATGTTGTTACTTAAAAAAATACAAAAACTTAGCTGGGTATGCTTGTAATCCCAGCTACTCAAGAAGCTGAGGTGAAGACGGGCTTGGTGGCTCAGCCTGTAATCCTGCGCCTTTGGGAGGCTGAGGTGAGTGGA